>NW_019230624.1:82086-115717 GCF_002742605.1 Olea europaea var. sylvestris
CTAAGTCACACTTTTCTGTTTAATTTTAAATTTTTTTCATTTTTTGGCACCTAGTCACACCTAGGTGTGCCTTTTTCTTTTTTTCTCGATTTTTGATGCTTATTTTAAGCTTTTTTCCCCCCTTAATTATTATATAATTTTTTAAAATTTTAAAATAATATTAAAATAACAATTTATTTCCCCCCAACGCCGCTCTTTTTTCCATTAGGCCGTACCTTTTTGCCTTGGTGATTGTACCTCTTTTGGACTCTAGTCTAAAGAGTCAAACTTGCCTAGTGGTAATAATTTGCTTCGTGAAAATTAACAGTGAAATCGTGAAAAATAACAAATTCTTTTTTGGCTAAATTAAGCCAAGAATGAGTGGGATGTTTTTGAATTATAGAAGAGTCATTAACACACTTTTTGCACCATGTGCTTGAAGGATTAGTCTATATGTACAAAATTATGTACAAAATCAATTACAAATTTGACAAGTAGTGGCCCCTTGTCGGTGTAGTGGTGGTGGGACCAGCCGCCCCACTAGCAGGGAGCCACCACTTGTCAAGTTTGTCAAACTTTTAATAATTAATTTTGTAATTGTAGACTAATCCGTTCTTGAATTATAAAGGCAATGATCACGAATGAAGACACATAAGATATCGTGCATAAGTAATAATTATTTTTTGGGATCCACAACTGACAACTTTATAAGGTCTCATTTGATATACATTAATGTAAAAATGAGAATAAAAAATATAGTCGTCACGAATCCCACACATGCGATAGAAAGTCAAATATGGTGGATTGATGTAATAGATAACGTTCATATTTTTCATTTTAATTAATAAAAAATGGGAAATAAACGGGGGCTAAATCACATTTCATCAATTTTTATTAGGGATGACAATAATCCCGCCCAAGCGAGGCCTTGCCCCAAAATGGGGTGGAACGGGACAGGCCCTTCTCATGAAGAGAAAAAATTAAAAATAAAAAATAAAAAAAAAATAAACGGGACGGCAAATTGGGCAAGTCGCTGTCCCGCCCCGTTGCGATCATTATTTTTTATCAAAATTTACTAAAAATTTAAATTTTATTTAAATCAAATATGGTCTAATAATTATGATATATCATAACTGTATGTATTTTTGACTTTACTAAAATAAACAGAACTCTATAAACATTTTTGGTATGTGTTATGAAGGTGTGATACAGACAAAAGATCGTTGCAAAGTGGGGTGCGTACGAATTTGGTCAACTTCGATAAAATAAATCTTATGTTTTTCTTTACTTTTTCTTAAATACTTTTTAAGTTTTTTAGCCTAGTGAATATAATACTTTTTTTGAGTGAAACAAAACAAAATAAAATATGAATTTGTCTTTCTTTCTCAATATTTTTTTTATGGTAATTATATTTACATTAATATTTTATTAATCTCATCACATTTTTATTCTAATTAAAGTTTTCAATCTTTACTCATTTGTGCACTTATGTCCCTAAAAATTTTCATCTCATCTTATCCTCAAATTTCAAATTTTTTTAAGTAGCATATTGAAAGTTTAGAATACGAATGCGGCAAGAAAATTTTGTGCATAAAAATTGAGGACATAAGTTCAAAAATGAGCAAAGTCAAGAACTTTCATTAAACTTAAAATGTAGTGTCACATAGGCTCCAGTTTAAATGTAATGATCCTTTATTTTGTCCAACCAATATACCATACGACACATCATTTGATGATATTTGTAGCTAGTGATGAGTTTGTTGAAAAATCGACCTTCAATAGTGAATTTTTCGGGCTCAGTTTCACCAATTTCAACCTTATTAAACACACCCAAGTATGGCTCCAACCCAACAACGATTCTTACTTCGATTGCTTAACTCAATATGTTCACAAAGAACACAATATGGTGGGTGCAATGAATAACCAAAAATAGAGGAAGACAAGTTCAATTTCCAAGCTCAAGAGAGAAAACAAGAGAAAAGTTGGCCGCCTCTTTCTTCCAATTGCACACACACGGCTTATTCAACAATGAAGCCAATATATATAGTTTTAGGGTGTAATAGTAATGGAGTAATATAGTGGGCTCATGGATCAACTAATGGTTAAAGGGGCCAAAACACAAAAGTGAGCCATCCAAAAAGTAAATGGGTCGTGAGCAACATTAACTATATTAAGTTGCTTCGAACGACCCTCAAGTTGTTTTTCGGGTTGAGCCAATTAATCGAGTGTGTTAATAAATATTTCAATCATTGGCCGAAGTCTATGAAATCTAATCCGACTATCCGACACTGTTTAAAATCATCGTTGATGATTATTGGGTATCAAAAATCCAACAGAGTTTTTACTTAGAACTGTGAAAATTGCTCAATGAAACAAGTTCACGAAGGAATATCTCCACCCCATGTACGAATCATATTCTAAAAATAATTTTCATTCGGATTCTTTTACTTGACACAATAAAAAAGGCTTGAATGATGAGTGAATTAAGTTACGGTGGTGTTTTATAATTTACCTTCGACTTGTTGTTTGGTAATAACCATAAAGATCACATAGTTTTTATTGCACAATACCTAGATAAAATGCAGTTAATGCATAAAATAATTATTGCTTTTAAAGTAATTGGATATCTTCATATACTTCAATATATATACATATTGCTATTGCATATCCGTTAGATTTGTCATAATGAAAACTGAGATAAAATTCATTAAAGTGCATTTAGAAAAATTAAGAGCGCTTTTAACTTTATTACGATATCCCTAATAGAAAACAAGTATTCGATGAATTTTGTAAAAAAAAAAAAAAAAATAGGCAAAGCGCTAAAATATTTGTCACGAATTTAGGTCATTGACGAATTTTAACTTATCGTATGCTACGTTCTTGCGAAGGCTACTAAAATATCATTAATACTTATTTAAACACATTACACTCATACCATCCGAAATCTGATTTACAAGTACATGATTGGGAAATTTCATCTAATGTATAAGAAAATTTTTGAAAGTTTTTTTTATGCTAAGGATGCATTTTTGGGCATATATTAGTCCACTAGTCTACTCATTCTCGCTCACTTCTACCATATTGTTAATAATTTCAAGAACATACAAAATATTATCCATTTTTTATGATATTGTAGTAGTGATTGAACTTAAGTTTAAAAAATATTTAGAAGACTTGTCTACGTTGTTCTTTTAGCTTATGTGTGATATGTATAACCAAAGGATAGGCACGAATGTTTGACTGCCCCCATACCAAGTGTTGTGGAAGCTTGCTCTAAGGATCTTTAAAACGGTATTTTCCAGGTTCAGTCCAACGTTATCTTTTTTCTACCAAACAACCAAACTAACTGGCTGCGATCCACAACCAATATATTCACCTCGGTTGCTTGACAATCTCACCGACAAATAACAAGATAACGATGATGATTTGTAGCCACAAAAGCAAGAAGAAAACACTACAAAACACTACAAAAGTAGGCTATGAAGAGATCACAAAGTACACGAAATAGTCAACCGATTTTGGACACAAAAGGGGCCAATTTCTTCTCTTCAAAGGGGGCAGCTAAGTTTCCACTTTTACACACAAATCACGCACTAGAAAATAGCGAGGGTTGTTACCTTATAAATAGGCTAAGTTAGGCTTTTAGTTGGACCAAAATGGAAGCAAAATGGGCTAAGATTCAAGCCATTCAAGAGGAAATACAATTGGATCAAGTAGAGCCTATGGACTTGATTGTTAGACTTATTTCATTTATCGATCAAGACCTATGAAATGTATTACCACGTTAACATTATAGACCGGAATTTATTGGGTGTCAAAAATCCAACAAATCTCCACCTTGATGCCCAATAAATTTGCAAGCAATCAAAATATACAGCTAACACTTGCATAATCAAGGTAGCCAATAAAATTGGATGACATATCTCACCTCGTGTTTTCAACCTGAAACACATACCATACTTGCTTCATGTACTCACTGGGGCTAAGGTTAAGAACACACAAGTATAAGTAGATATTCACAGTAAACAATCAATAGCAAATAAACATGCGATGAGGATATTTTATACAATAAAATACATAGATCTTTTCAGAAATATTTTCATATAGAACTATAGATTAACACCAAGTTAATCAAACACATGGTCAAATACATATGCAACAAATGCATAAATGACCCTATGAAAAGATCTCACCACACTTATCATATCCCATTCCGTATTGTTCACAACTTGAGAACACATATCTCTTCTCATCGCCCACCATGATCACTAGACTGATCAACTCATGTCTAACTGGTAAGTCACAATAGATCATAAGTCTACGAGATAATCCTCTATCACCACATCACTTCTCCCAACTTACGTAGATAATGAGCTCCACTTAACAGAAGTGATAGAAGTTCTTCTCTCATACTCTACCTGATCAGGGCCTCTTCACAGATAAAATATTCAAGACATTTAATCACATCTCCACTTGTGATCCAAATGTCACACTCCACATCGCCGGTACAAACCACAATATACCCCTAGGCATTTATACTCCATCTCATCAAAAGACATACAACACACTGTTAATGCATTCTAACCCACTACGCATGCAAAAAATTACTCCAAGTGATCATATTGTCTCAAATTTATGCAAATACACATATCAAATACACTGAAATGCAACATATAATCATGCAACAAAAATTAGACAGCCACACACATGCAGAAAGGGTCACACACAGATGCATATGTAGTAACTAAGTTTACTCTCAATAAACCTCATTAGGGTCATTACTTGACCTAATAGCCAAATTAACCTCAACTTTCATCTTAGCCTTCTACTTATCATTCTTCTTGGGACAATCCCTAATAAAGTGCTCAAATTTACCATAGCAGTAACTGTAACGCCCCGTACTCTAGTGATACGGAGGTTACCTAGTGATTTACTTATTTATTTTAAAATAGATAGCAAGTTGAAAACAGTTTCCACCATTTACGCAGTAAGTTTAACAAATAAATTTTGATCAAGCAAACCTTGACGAAACTGTATGAAATTTTACTGGATGATAATGAACCTATATAAGCACAACATATAAAAATTTGAGATCTTGATGACATTGTTTGAAGCACCAAATTATTTCTTGAATAGGCTGGTCTGAAACCCCCAATTTAACTGTCACAGCTTACTAAAAATGCTACGAAAAATCCTTGTGTACTCCGATGGACCTATTATCAGTTGCATATGATGAATAACTCATAAAGGATTATTTTCCAGCTTGAAATATGCTAAAGTTCAATTTTTACAAATCGTAGTAAGTGTTTCAAAACAGTGGCAAAAGCTGAAAATTTACTAAGGGCACAGGTTCAAGCTTTAAAGTTTTTCCGTCTCGAAATGTAAACTCAAATTGAAAGTTAATAGACTGTACAATGATTATTGACCAAAAAAAATGAAAATCTAGAACGTAATGAATAAGTATGACCATAATAATTATGCCATCAATGCCGAGCCACCGCAAGATCTTCGATCATTCTGAAAATGTTAATATGAATGAGCATTTCAAGAATACTTAGTAGGCTACACAATTTATATGGACATAATAATCATGCATGTAAATATGTATTCTTACATATTGCGTTCGTTAATAATTAAATCAATGATCAAACATTTTACTAAATGGTCAGATGAGCCTCTACGACCACCATTTGGAATTAAAGTTTTGATGAACCTTTGCGACCATCAGTTATGCAAATAACTTTTCTACCATTTTCATTCAAGAAGAACCATTATGGAACTTCACATACTTTCATAAGTGAATATAAATAATAATATGTATGAATGAAAATTAAATCCATATAATGATTGCTTAGTGTAGAAATCCTACCTTACTTTGAAATGATATAGCGGTGACTACCTCAGATGGTATTTCTTTTCAAATATTGAATCTGAAAATGGTCTCTCCCTTGTAACTATAATGGCGTGAACAGGGTAGTGTATTACATAAAGTCTCTCTTATGAAAAAGGAAAGAAAATGTGACTAGGGACTCTCCAGATTAGGTGTAGAAATGAATTGGTCATCCAAAAATATTTATCAGTCTTAATAATGAAAATTGGTTACCTTGATAATAGTGAAATTTTCTTAACCATAGTCTCAATTATGGGCACATGGTATAAGTGTAAAAGAGTTAATTGGGTTTTGTACAGAATACAAATGGAAAGCAAATTAATTAATTCAAATCATCTTAAATTTAGTCAAAACTTCAATTTTTTTTTATTTTTTTTGTCCAATGACACTTGGTGGCCAAATGGTTAACATGCCTGATTAATGTTAGTTAAATTTTGTATTTCATTGAGCTACAAAAGCGTGGACCTAATTTGTCCAAAAAACTTTTTCTCGAGTTTAAAATTCGCCACATAATATTAGTTTGGAAACAAGTATGATTTTGATAGGGAAATTCTTGTAAAATGAACGCTTGATTATTCTATCAAATAAAATAATGACGTTCAAACATATTTCACTTTAGTTCCTCAATTTTCTAAATATAAAAATGTAGCGTATTGAACAAATAAATTTTATTTTATAAAATTTTCTGGGTGTTACAGTAACACCATCTACCACTTGACTTGTTCAGTCACTTGCCCTTCTTCTTACTACCTCGAGTTACTACTCGAATCACTACTGTCTTAAACTCTACCAGATTCATTTGCTTAAATTTCATCATATTCCTCATCATATGTAACTCACAACTCTTTTTATCTTCTTTTTTAGCCTTAGTCTTCCTCTCCTTACTCTTAAGGGAGTCTATGACAATCTCCGGCGTTAAGGTGTCCCTATCATACTTAATTGTATTCTTAACATTTCTATATGAATCAAGCATGGAATTAAGTAAAATAATGGCCTTGTACATTTCAGACACATTTTCATCACACTGAACAATATCTAGAACTAATTTGTTAAAGACATCCAAATTGTAATCAAGATCCTTTGAAGCATCCATTTTAAAACTGAAAAATTGTTTAAGCAAGTACAGCTTATTAGGAGTGGATTTAAGCAAATATCATTTAAGCAAATCCTCCAACTTTTGCCAAAGTTCTTAGGTAGAATCAAGTTTTTCAACTTTTTTCAAAACAGCGTCAGATAAGTGTAAAATAATTGAAGTGTAAGTAAGTTCATTACATTCTTCTTTTTGTGCTTCTGTTAAACTTGTAGAAAATTTGCTATCTATGACTTTTGAAACTTTTTGCTGAACTAACATATCATTCATCTTTTATTGCTAAAGTGAAAAATTCATTTTTCCATTGAAAATTCAACTTAGAAATGTGAAGACATTTTTAAGAAAGCAGAACAATTATATGCATAGATAGGCCACAAAAAATAACCCTAAGGCCGTAATATACACTTATCTAGATTCCTAAGGTTTCATAAGATTCGCAATCTTAGATCAAGGGAATGTTCAAATGGGTTAAATTCAGGTGTTCTAACAGAATAATCAATGCAACAAGAAGATATGTAAACAAAAAATTCAAATTTTCACATAATACAGTATCATACAGTGACTATATGACAGTTAAAGCACAAAACTAATTACCAACTTGCAATCAAAACTCAACACTCCAAATATGGAAAATAACTCCTAAATTTCTAGCACAAGAATCTTACCCTTCACGGTAACTCCAAACCTAATGTCACCATACACGATGACGTGCTAATGTTGAAATTTAAGCTGTGATAAGCCAATATATCAGAGTGGGCCAATCTGAGTTCGTAAATTATGAGAGATGCGAATTTATCACTTTAGGACTACCACTATTCGTCCTAAAGTCTCTAGTAATTGTAGCAACGAACCAACTACAATCGAATCCTGAACATGGTAAGAATCATTCTATCCAGATCACACTTCGATCTAATTTTTGCTTCGTTTCAGCCAATTTTCTGGACATCTTCTGGTATATTTCACAAGCCAAAATTACCACCTCGAAGTTCTGATACCAACTGTTGCGAAAGCTTGCTTCAAGGATTTTCAAAATGGTGTTTTCCGGGCTTAGTCTAACATTACCTTTGTCCACCAAACAAACCGCCTCCGATTCACATTCAATGTATTTACCTCGGTTCCTTTATAATCTCACCCACAAAAAACAAGATAACAGTAATGATTTTTAGCTAAAAAGGCAAGAAAAAACACCACAAAGATAGGCTATGAAGAGATCACAAAGTACACAAAGTCATTAACAAAGATAGGCTATGAAGAGATCACAAAGTACACAAAGTAATTAACCGATTTTGGACACAAAAGGGGCCAATTTCTTCTCTACAAAGGGGGCAGCCGAGTTTCTTCACTTTCACACACAAATCACACACTAGAGAATAGCTAGGGTTGTTACCTTATAGTAGGCTAGGTTATGCTTTTAGTTGGATCAATAGGAAAGCTAAATGGGCTAAGATTCAAGCCATCTAAGAGGGAATACAATTGGATCGAGTAGAGCTATGGACTTGGTTGTTGGACTTATTTCATTTATCGGCTTAGGCTTATGAATATATTAGCTCACGTTAACATCATAACCTGAGATTTATTGGGTATCAAAAACCCAACCCCAAGGGCTAGTGCTAGTCTATCGTTACATAAAATTGAAAATAATGATCTAATGTTCTTAAACTACACAAAGAGTTAATCAATAACATATCTTCTTCTTCCCTATCCCAAGATACAATGAATATATGTATAAGTGGTATAACGTTAAAATTAACTTAAGCACAAACTTTTGATATACTTTAGTTTTAGAAAACAAACGAGTGTCAACATTCAATTATTTTTCTTATAGCACGTGATAAACTGACATCTCCGATAAGAAATGTAGCATCAAAGTTTGCTTTTATTGCATGTGGTAGGCTTTTGTTTGATTATAGATGAAGACATGAAAAGGCATACTCCATAACTTAACAAAGGACTGAGAGAACGTAGATTTTCGAATCAAGAAGAAGTGGACATATTAATAGTTGACAATCTAAAATATATGAGTTTATCATAATTTGTAACTATTGTTTAAGGGTTGTTTTTTTTTTTTTTTTTTTTTTTTATAAATAAAGATTCCTCACTTATTAGAGAAAAAAGTGTACTACTAACAACTTGTTGGTCTGCTCGGCTCAGGCCATGAGGCCCACATGCCTCTCGGCCGAACCGAGTGGAACAATTGGACATGAGCTGAGCACTAAGGTTGAGCCGAACTTGAGTTTATATGAGTCAAGCTAGCTTCGCTAGCCTATTTTCATGCCTAACACCACCAGCAATGCAATCCCATTGGTTACCTCCGATGTCGGGGAATGTCAGATTGAACATTGATGCACATATTTTGATGGGAAAAAATATTATGGAGTTGGGGCAGTACCTCGGGATTATGCAGCATTACTGGTGTCAAGCATTAGTTTGAGTGACAACATCATGATATTAAATGATATTTTCCCTTAAATGCAATGCTGTATTATTCATTTAATTTAACACATCAAATATGACAAAATAAAGTAGTTCTCCAATACCACTGTACTAAATAATATTATTCATCATTTCCTTGTCATTATGATCTTTGATAACATTTGTTAGATGTGATTAATGACTTCCATATGTTAGTATTTTCTAGACTTTTCACAACTGTGTTTGCCAATAGTAATAAATTTTGTCCCACTCATTCTTGGCTTGATTTAGCCAAAAAATGGATTTCATACACACTGGGTGAGTGGGTTTTATAGAAGAAGACGCCGCAAATAGGAGATATATAAAAAGAACTGCGGTTTCGGAAACCCTTCCCTCTAAGAAGTCTTTCTCTCTCTATAGGTATATCTCTGTGTGTCGATTTTTTTTGGTTGGAGTATGGAACTCTCAAATTGTGCATAATAATAGTAGTGTAATTAAAATTGTATTGTTTGGAGTTTAAAATTTTGATTTGTTAGAAGGTGCTTAGCTTTGTTGTCTTTTAATTTATTTTTAATCATATTCCTACAATAAAATAATTTACACGTAAATTTAAAATTTTGTCCTACTTTTTAACAATACATTGTATAAAAAAATATTATTTAAAACATATTTTTTTCAAATTAAGCCCCTGTTTGATCCACATTAAATTACATTTCATTACATTCTATTTTTCTCTTTTCTATTTTTAACCATACAATCTTCCATAAAATAATATTACACGTAAATCGAAAATTTTTCCTTCTTTTTCAACCATTCTTTTTTCAACAAAACACTATTTCCCCATTTTCATTACCAAAAATGAGAGCCAAACAGGGACTAAAGGCCACTAAATAAGGATTTAATGTAAATGAATATTTATATATGATTTTGCCAAATAAATATTATTTTCAGAAATGATAATTAGCACAAAACGTTCCTACCTTTCGTGTTTTTGTGGATTACATCCCCACCTTTACCAAAGGGTAATTAGCACAAAAGGTCCCTACCTTTCAATATTATTGTGCAAAACGTCCCTACCTTTCTTTTTTGGCATAATTAGCACAATGACATACAATTAGCAAGAAACTCAGCTCCATTTTGTTAAGAATTGCTGTCTTCACATGTTTCATTGCTAAAAAAACTCGTTCAATAGTCGCTATAGATATAGGTAGTGTCAAATGAATCAATTTAGTGAGAACAATGTAATTCTCCGACCTTCTACTTGCAACCACAATAAGTAGAATGATATATCATTTCAACAGACACCATATCTAAGAGATTAAGGAAGAGATGCACGCGTCTAGGTAAATTTTATATCAAAACTTTCTGTGTCTTACCACCTAAAAAAATCCAAGGAAAGGAAAATTCTGCAGTTTATATTTTAGGCTGTACAAAAAGGTCTCCTCCAAAAATTTCGAAAATCCGCAAGTCTTACTCTTACAATTACACCAGAAATATTGGATTTCAAATAAAATATAATCTTTACCTGTATACAATTTTAAAATACAAAAAGAAAAAAAAACCAAAAAAACCAACAAAAAAAATTGAAAAAAGGGGCCCCACCAACAAAAAAAAGACCAAAAATAATAATAATAAAAATAAAATAAGGAATGTGAAAATGGAGGAAGGTGAAAAGTAAACCAAACAAATTTCAAATAGTTTCTCACTTTTTTTTCTTTTTTTTTTTTTTATCTTACTAAGAGAAATTCAATTTTATAATTTTATACAAAACACAACATTTTGTTATTGTGCACAACATGACAATACATCAATACCTCAAAATTTTGTGGTGCAGTGGACGTCGAGCAAGCGAAGAATCTGAAATGAACCGTGAACTTCAGACTGTTGTTACCACTTGCCAATACCGTTTTCCTCACTTTTCTGGCTTGCAGAGACTTCGAAGTTTCCAGAATCAATGAGAAAGATGAGAATTGAGAAGTATGAATGTATGATTAGGCGGGTTTGGATTTTGGAATGGAATGGGTTAAATTGGCATGGGGTCTAAATATAAAAAAAGTGGAAATTACACAAAGGCCTACTCTTAAATATTGCATTACAAAAATCAGAAGTATAGTTTATATATACAAAAATCAGATGATAATACAAATTTTAATATTAAATAATAATATTATATAATTCAATTAATTATATACCCATACCCCCAAACCCTAATATTCATTCCCTTCCTCATTTTCAACCAATTCTCATCCTCTCTACCTCTTCGTCGCCACCAGACGTCGGAACAGCGTGCAAGAAGCTAAGCATTATCGTCGACAGCGATCTAACTATCGCCTGCTCTACAGGTCGAGTGGTGCTTCGCTGCTACACCACAAGTCGAGTGGTGTTTCGTCGTTGCAGCTATTTTGGCACCACGACTCGACGCTTAAGATGCCACCACCATCGTAGCAGCATCGCTATGAACTTGATTGTTAGACTTATTTCATTTATCGATCAAGATCTATGAAATGTATTACGACGTTAACATTATAGCCAGGGATTTATTGGGTATCAAAAACCCAACAAATCTCCAACTTGATGTCCAATAAATCCGCAAGCAAGCAAAATACACAGCTAGTACTTGCATAATCAAGGTAGCCAATAAAATTAGATGATATACCTTACCTCGTATTTTCAACATGAAACATATACTATACTTGCTTCATGTACTCACTGGGACTAAGGTTAAGAACACCCAAGTATAAGTAGATATTCACAGTAAACAATCAATAGCAAATAAACATGCGATGAGGATATTTTATACAATAAAATACATAGATCTTTTCAGAAATACATTTATATAGAACCACAAATTAACACCAAGTTAATCAAACACATGGGTCAAACACATATGCAATAAATGCATAAATGACCCAATGAAAAGATCTCACCACACTTATCATATCTCATTCCGTATTGTTCACACCTCGAGAATACATATCTCTTCTCATCGCCCACCATGCTCACTAGACTGATCAACTCATGTCTAACTAGTAAATCACAATAGATCATAAGTCTACGGGATAATCCTCTACATCACTTCTTCTAACCTACATGGATAATGAGCTCTACTTAACAGAAGTGATAGAAGTTTTTCTCCCATACTCTACCTGATCAGGGCCTCTTCACAGATAAAAGATTCAAGACATTTAATCACATCTCCACTAGTGATCCAAATGTCACACTCCACATCGTCGGTACAAACCGCAATATACCCTTAGGCATCTATACTCCACCTCATCAAAAGACATACAACACACTGCCAATGCATTCTAACCCACTGCGCATGCAAACAATTACTCCAAGTGATCATATTGCCTCAAATTTATGCAAATACACATATCAAATACACTGAAATGCAACAAAAATTAGAGAGTCACACACATGCAGAAAGGGCCACACACAGATGTACATGTAGTAACTAAGTTTACTCTCAATAAACCTCATTAGGGCCATTACTTGACCTAAAAGCCAAATTAACCTCAACTTTCATCTTAGCCTTCTACTTATCCTTCTTCTTGGGACAATCCCTAATAAAGTGCTCAAATTTACCATAGCAGTAACTGTAACGCCCCGCACTCTAGTGATACGGAGGGTTACCTAGTGATTTACTTATTTATTTTAAAATAGATAGCAAGTTGAAAACAGTTTCCACCATTTACTCAGTGAGTTTAACAAATAAATTTTGATCAAGCAAACCTTGACGAAACTTTATGAAATTTTACCGGATGATAATGAACCTATATAAGCACAACATATAAAAATTTGAGATCTCGATGACATTGTTTGAAGCACCAAATTATTTCTTGAATAGGCTGGTCTGAAATCCCGGGTTTAACTGTCACAGCTTACTAAAAATGCTACGAAAAATTCTTGTGTACGCCGATGGACCTATTATCAGTTGCATATGATAAATAACTCATAAAGGATTATATCCAGCTTGAAATATGCTAAAGTTCAATTTTTACAAATCGTAGTAAGTGTTTCAAAACAGTGGCAAAAGCTGAAAATTTACTAAGGACACAGGTTCAAGCTTTAAAGTTTTTCCGTCTCGAAATGTAAACTCAAATTGAAAGTTAATAGACTGTACAATGATTATTGACCAAAAAAAATGAAAATCTAGAACGTAATGAATAAGTATGACCATAATAATTATGCCATCAATGCCGAGCCACCGCAAGATCTTCGATCATTCTGAAAATGTTAATATGAATGAGCATTTCAAGAATACTTAGTAGGCTACACAATTTATATGGACATAATAATCATGCATGTAAATATGTATTCTTACATATTGCGTTCGTTAATAATTAAATCAATGATCAAACATTTTACTAAATGGTCAGATGAGCCTCTACGACCACCATTTGGAATTAAAGTTTTGATGAACCTTTGCGACCATCAGTTATGCAAATAACTTTTCTACCATTTTCATTCAAGAAGAACCATTATGGAACTTCACATACTTTCATAAGTGAATATAAATAATAATATGTATGAATGAAAATTAAATCCATATAATGATTGCTTAGTGTAGAAATCCTACCTTACTTTGAAATGATATAGCGGTGACTACCTCAGATGGTATTTCTTTTCAAATATTGAATCTGAAAATGGTCTCTCCCTTGTAACTATAATGGCGTGAACAGGGTAGTGTATTACATAAAGTCTCTCTTATGAAAAAGGAAAGAAAATGTGACTAGGGACTCTCCAGATTAGGTGTAGAAATGAATTGGTCATCCAAAAATATTTATCAGTCTTACTAATGAAAATTGGTTACCCTGATAATAGTGAAATTTTCTTAATCATAGTCTCAATTATGGGCACATGGTATTAGGTGTAAAAGAGTTAATTGGGTTTAGTACAGAATACAAATGGAAAGCAAATTAATTAATTCAAATCATCTTAAATTTAGTCAAAACTTCAAATTTTTTTATTTTTTTATTTTTTTTGTCCAATGACACGTGGTGGCCAAATGGTTAACATGCCTGATTAATGTTAGTTAAATTTTGTATTTCATTGAGCTACAAAAGCGTGGACCTAATTTGTCCAAAAAACTTTTTCTCGAGTTTAAAATTCGCCACATAATATTAGTTTGGAAACAAGTATGATTTTGATAGGGAAATTCTTGTAAAATGAACGCTTGATTATTCTATCAAATAAAATAATGACGTTCAAACATATTTCACTTTAGTTCCTCAATTTTCTAAATATAAAAATGTAGCGTATTGAACAAATAAATTTTATTTTATAAAATTTTCTGGGTGTTACAGTAACACCATCTACCACTCGACTTGTTTAGTCACTTGCCCTTCTTCTTACTACCTCGAGTTACTACTCGAATCACTACTGTCTTAAACTCTACCAGATTCGTTTGATTAAATTTCATCATATTCTTCATCATATGTAACTCACAACTCTTTTTATCTTCTTTTTTACCCTTAGTCTTCATATTCTTACTCTTAAGGGAGTCTATGACAATCTCGGGCGTTAAAGTGTCCCTACCATACTTAATTGCATTCTTAACATTTCTATATGAATCAAGCATGGAATTAAGTAAAATAATGACCTTGTACATTTCAGACACATTTTCATCACAATGAACAATATCTTAAACTAATTTGTTAAAGACATTCAAATTGTAATCAAGATCCTTTGAAGCATCCATTTTAAAATTGAAAAATTGTTTAAGCAAGTACAGCTTATTAAGAGTGGACTTAAACAAATATCATCTAAGCAAGTCCTCCAACTTTTGCAAATTTCTTAGGTAGAATCAAGTTTTTCAACTTTTTTCAAAACAGCATTAGATAAGTGTAAAATAATTGAAGTGTAAGCAAATTCATTATATTCTTCTTTTTGTGCTTCTGTTAGACTTGCAGAAAATTTGCTATCTATAGATTTTGAAACTTTTTGTTGAACTAAAATACCCTTCATCTTTTATTGCCAAAGTGAAAAATTCATTTTTTTGTTGAAAATTCAACTTCGAAATGTGAAGACATTTTTAAGAAAGCAAAACAATTAAATGCACAGATAGGTCACACAAAGTAACCCTAAGGCCGTAATATACACTTATCTAGATTCCCAAGGTTTTATAAGATTCGCAATCTTAGATCAAGGGAATATTCAAACGGGTTAAGTCTAGGTGTTCGAGCAGGATACTCAATGCAACAAGAAGGAATGTAAACAAAAAATTCAAATTCTCACACAATACAGTATCATACAGTGATAATATGACAGTTGAAGCATAAAATTAATTACCAACTTGCATTCAAAACTAAAACACTCCAAATATGGAAAATAACTCCTAAATTTCTAGCACAAGAATCTTACCCTTCTCAGTAACTCGAAGCTTAATGTTACCCTACATGATGACGTGCTAATGCTGAAATTTAAATTGTAATAAGCCAATTTATCAGAGTGGGCCAATCTGAGTCCGTAAATTATGAGAGATGCTAATTTATCACTTTAGGACTACCACTATTCATCATAAAGTCTCTAGCAATTGCAGCAACCAATCAACTACAATCGAATCTTGAACATGGTAAGAATCATTCTATCCCTTCGATCTGATTTTTGCTTCGTTTCAGCCGATTTTCTAGACGTTTTCTGGTATATTTCACAAGCCAAAACCACCACCTCGAAGCTTTGATACCAATTGTTGCGAAAGCTTGCTTCAAGGATCTTCAAAATGGTGTTTTCCGGGCTTAGTCTAACATTACCTTTGTCCACCAAACAAACCGCCTCCGATTCACATTCAATAAATTTACCTCGGTTCCTTTATATTCTCACACACATAGAATAAGATAATGGCAATGATTTTTAGCTAAAAAGGCACGAAAAAGCACCACAAAGGTAGGTTATGAAGAGATCACAAAGTACACAAAGTAATTAACCGGTTTTGGACACAAAAGGGGCCAATTTCTTCTCTTCAAAGGGGGCAGCCGAGTTTCTTCACTTTCACACACAAATCACACACTAGAGAATAGCTAGGGTTGTTACCTTATAGTAGGCTAGGTTATTCTTTTAGTTGGATCAATAGGAAAGCTAAATGGGCTAAGATTCAGGCTATCTAAGAGGGAATACAATTGGATCGAGTAGAGCTATGGATTTGGTTATTGGACTTATTTCATTAATCGCCTTAGGCTTATGAATATATTAGCTTACGTTAACATCATAACCTGAGATTTATTGGGTATCAAAAACTCAACCCCAAGGGCTAGTGCTAGTCTATCGTTACATAAAATTGAAAATAATGATCTAATGTTATTAAACTACACAAAGATTTAATCAATAACATATCTTCTTCTTCCCTATCCCAAGATACAATGAATATATGTATAAGTGGTATAACGTTAAAATTTACTTAAGCACAAACTTTTGATATGCTTTAGTTTTAGAAAACAAACGAGTGTCAATATTCAATTATTTTTCTTATAGCACGTGATAAACTAACATCTCCGATAAGAAATGTAGCATCAAAGTTTGCTTTTATTGCATGTGGTAGGCTTTTGTTTGATTATAGATGAAGACATGAAAAGGCATACTACATAACTTAACAAAGGATTGAGAGAACGTAGATTTTCGAATTAAGAAGAAGTGGACATATTAATAGTTGGCAATCTAAAATATATGAGTTTATCATAATTTGTAACTATTGTTTAAGTATTTTTTTTATTTTTTTAATAAAGATTCCTCACTTATTAGAAAAAAAAAGTGTACTCCTAACAACTTGTTGGTCTGCTCGGCTCAGGCCATGAGGCCCACATGCCTCTAGGCCGAACTGAGTGGAACAATTGGACATGAGCTGAGCGCTAAGGTTGAGCCGAGCTCGAGTTTATATGGGTCAAGCTAGCTCGGCTAGCCCATTTTCATGCCTAACACCACCAGCAATGCAATCCCATTGGTTACCTCCGATGTCGGGGAATGTCAGATTGAACATTGATGCACATATTTTGATGGGAAAAAATATTATTATATATATATATATATATATATATATATATATATATATTATGCAGCATCACTGGTGTCAAGCATTAGTTTGAGTGACAACTATATAATATTAAATGATATATTCACTTAAATGCAATGCTGTATTATTCATTTAATTGAACACATCAAATATGACAAAATAAACTAGTTCTCTAATACCACTAGTACAAAATAATATTATTCATCATTTCCTTGTCATTATGATCTTTGATAACATTTGTTAGATGTGATTAATGACTTCCATATGTTAGTATTTTCTAGACTTTTCACAACTGTGTTTGCCAATAGTAATAAATTTTGTCCCACTCATTCTTGGCTTGATTTAGCCAAAAAATGGATTTCATATTTTTCACGATTTCACAATTAAATTTCACAAAGCAAATCATCAATACCACTTAAGGCAAGTTTTGTCTCTTGAGACTAGAGTCAACAAGGGGAAATATTCCAGTCTATTATTTTTTGTTTTATTTTAATATAAACTAAGAAGAAGGCAAGCTTGATGGCAAAAAAATAAAAAATAAAAAAAAATAAAAAAAATAAAAAGTCTCATTTCATCTAACGGTTGGAATTTCCCCAGCATCCAATTGGCAATTTTGTTTTCTCTGAATAATCATGTTGGGTGAATTAAGATCGCATATTATCAGATCGAATGAGCAGGGCCCACCACCCATTTTAACACTTTTTAACATTATCAAGGGATGGTTTGTCATTTAGTAATTATTTACACGAAATTGGACACACAAAAATCAACGAAATATCATAGTTGAATTTAGATAAGAAAATGAGTACTATGCTTTAATGCTTTAATGTTTCGTGCGTCTTTCTTTCTTTGTAATTAATTTTTTATTTTAGAATAATTATATGCTCACCAATGTTTTCATTACCCACATCACTTTGTTATTGCAATTAAAATCTCCTATCTTTCCTTATTTTTGTACTTATTCCTTAAAATTTGGATAGTTTTATTAGATTAACATTTTGTACAGTTCCAATTGTATTAGGCTAGATTATGCCACTTAGCATCTTGTATTTATACAGTTATATATTCATTCGGTGCTCAATAATTATTGTTGTTGTTGTTGTTCCTCCCGTATCAATTCATTTATGTCAGTATAGTATCTGAGCACAACTCACACACAGAAATCACCAATCAATCCTAACTCAACCACTACAATGGCCAACTCTCACCCGGCCCGATGCCACCACGACTTCACAAAAATCGGCATACCCCCCATGTTAACAATTAATTTTACAAGGATAGTGGCGGAATATCAGAGGCAGATCCAGAAAATTATGTGGGGGGTTGAAATATAAAATATATATGCACAAATTTTTGTAAAGTATACAACGTAAAATTTCTTTACGACATTACTTACTGAAGTTGTGTCCGTCGACCTTTAATTGCGTAAAACTCGTCTATAATAGAATCTATACCTATTTTCTAGGCAAATTCTCGTTCAATGTAGAGCGTCATACAATTAGCAAGAAACTTAGCTCCATTTTGTTACGAATTGATGTCTTCACATGTTTCATTGCTAAAATAACTCGTTCAGTAGTCGCTGTAGATATTGGTAGTGTGAAACGAATCAATTTAGTGAGAACAATGTAATTCTCTAACCTTCTACTCGAAACCACAATAAGTAGAGTAATATATCATTTCAACAAACACCATATCTACGAGATTAAGGAAGAGATGCGCGCGTCTAGGTAAATTTTATATCAAAACTTTCTGTGTCTTATCACCTAAAAATGCAAGCAAAGAAAAAATCTCCAGTTTATATTTTAGGCTGTACAAAAAGATCTCCTTCAAAAATTTAAAAAATCCGCAAGTCTTACGCTTACAATTACACCAAAAATATTGGATTTCTAATAAAATATAATCTTTGCCTGTATACAATTTTACTTTGTCTTGTTCCCACTAATAACTAATTTACCACCCAAAATTCTGCCCCTGCTTCTATATTCATAATCCATTGGAGTTTTGGGAAAATGTTTCTATTGTGACTTATTCGAATTTCAAACAGTTTCTCACTTTTTTTTTTCATTTTTATCTTACTGAGAGAAATTCAATTTTATAATTTTATACAAAACACAACATTTTGTTATTGTGCACAAAATGACAATACGTCAATACCTCAAAATTTTGTGGTGCAGTGGACGGCGAACAAGCAAAGAATTTGAAATGGACCGTGAACGTCAGACTGTTGTTGCCACTTGTCAGTACCATTTTCCTCACTTTTCTAGCTTGCAGAAACTTCGGCGTTTCCAGAATCAATGGGAGAGATGAGAATTGAGAAGTATGAATGTATGATTAGGTGGGTTTGGACTTTGGAATGGAATGGGTTTAACATTTATGGGTTAAATTGGTGTGGAGGCTAAACATAAAAGTGGAAATTACATAGAGGCCTACTTTTAAAAATTGCATTTCAAAAATCGGAAGTATAGTTTATATATACAAAAAACAGATGATAATACAAATTTTAATATTAAATAATAATATTATATAATTCAATTAATTATATACTCATAACCCCAAACCCTAATATTCATTCCCTTCCTCATTTTCAACCAATTATCTCTCTATTCTCATCCTCTCTACCTCGTCGTTCGCCATCAGACGTTGGAGCAGCGTGCGAGAAGCTGAGCATCATCGTCGACAGCGATTTGCCTATCGCCTGCACTTCAGGTCGAGCGGTGCTTCACCGCTATACCGCAGGTCGAGTGGTGTGTCGTCGCTGCAACTACTTTGGCACCATGACTCTACACTTAAGATGCCGCCACCACCGTAGCAGCGTCGTTATGATGCAGCTAGCACCACTGCTGTGACCTCATTGATAAGCTTTGGTTTTGTGACCAATGGTTATATAATGATTTTGGATTTGGTTTTGCGATAGCTGTGCATTGTTTTGGATCTGATTCTGCGGTAGATGTGGAGTGATTTTGGAGTGTGTTTTGTTGGTAGTGGTGGTGAGATTGCAGTGGTGACTGTGGTACCAATTTTGGGCAGCATGAGCGTTGCTGCTGCTGCTGTCGCTGTGCAATCTGTGAAAAATCTGGAGTTTTGGGTGCTGGAGTTTTTGGGGTAGTCGATGAAGGTGGCAGTGGTGGTGATGAGGTTTTGGTCGTAATTGAGAATTTTAGATTTGATTTTTTGGTGGTGGTTGTGATGTTGGCTGTGGTGGTGAGTTGGTGGTTATTTTGGTAGTGGCAACGGTGGTGCAGTGATTGTGGGTAGGATGGCGTGGCGGTGGGTCTATCGAGGTGGTGGTGGATCCAATACGATGTGATGGTTTTTTTTTTTGCGATGTATCGACTTGTTCAAGGTGGTGGTGGTTCTGGTAGCAACAATGGTAGTGGTGGTTGTGGTGCTGTCGTTGCTACTGCTAGAGGCAATGGTGAGGTAGTGGTTGCAAGTGTTGGTGTTGGTCACAAATTATTTGGTTGATTGTGACCATTAAATTTGTTAATCTGTGACCAGTGAAAAGATAAATTGTGACAAAAAATAATGTGTGATATAACAAATTATTAATTTGTAACCGATAATTTGATAATATTTTATTGTATAATAAGTAGTGACTTATAAATTTGTGATTTATAATCGATAAATAAATTGTGACTTCAAAATTTTTGCTTTGTGATTGACGAACAGATTGTGATCTATAAAATTTTTGAATTGTAAATAATTTATTACATATAAAAATTTTGATTAGTGATCGAAAAATAATATGTGACTAATTTATCATTAATTTGTGACCAAATTATATAGATTTGTGACATTAATATATTTAATTAATAAAACATATAATTAATTAATTAAATCATAAATAAATTTTAATAAACATCTGATTTTTGAAATTTAAAACTTTTCTTCTTAGTTTTGAAATGGGTGATACTTAACCTCTTAATTATGAAATTTTCCCATATAAAAATTGGGTAGGTAGTGGGCTAATTTTAAATTTGGACCGAGCTATAATTTTTTTTTCCAAAAAATTTACAAAGAAAAATGGTATCTAGGCCATAGCCGCCCCTGCCGAATATTAACTTACCGTGGTCTCTATCTTGAGCTCGCATGTGTGAATCTAGGGCACTATCAGCGAACATTTCTAGTACGAAATCATAAATGTGGTCTTCATTGTGAGTAACGAGCGTATGAGTTGTACGAATACAAATTATTGAGCAAGCAAAAATACTCTTGTTTGTTTTCACATGCTATTCCATGTCAGAAAATTCGTTATTGAAGTACATGTTAATAAGAATGTCAATCTTTTTGGAAAGTGATATCATAATCAATAAGTGAGAACACGTTGAATGGTGAATAATAGGTGAAAATGCAACATATTCGATTAAAAACTCACCAATTAAGGATCGCTACTTGTCGCTAACAAAAGGACTAAATTACCATTTTGACTTTGTTCGATATCTATAACAAGTCGTGAATTCAACTGAAAGAGAGAGAAAAATCCGACTTACTCTCTTTTGAAATTTCCAATTTTCCTCTGAAAAGTTAGCAAATATTATTAAGTTTAAGGAGAGAAAGCCCCGACTAGGTTTAAGGAATTTGTTGTTCTCGATTTTGAGGTCAACAAATTGAAACTGTTTGTCAAAATTTTGAACAAAGATAACCACAATTTCAGTCATTTAGTAGGAAAAATCATCGAAATTTGTTTGAAGAAAATGAGTCAAGCTAAGATAAACTTATTAAGGTTAGACTTGGGTGCTAGAACGGATATCCTTAACAAGAACCATGAAGATAACGATGTCAATCCAAGAAAGCAGTGGGGGGGAATCCTTGAAAAGCTGCCAGTAGGTGGTTTTTTGGACGAAACACCGATGTCAGGGTAGAAAATCTCCATTTGCTCGTATCATACAGGAGATGACTGCAAGTTTAAGGGTGTTATCAGCTAAGAACGTATCCCTAAGAACAATGGTATTGAATCTTTCAAATCCTAAATTGAGTTTCAATTTGAAATGTGAAGAGAATGATCTTGAACCAACGGCAAGCTCTTTTCGTCCCATGAGCAATGATCGCATATTAAAGTCTCCGATCTACCAAACAACCTATCCCAAGAGCATGTGTACGAGCATCGAACCATGAGGTCTTTGAACACTTTTGAAAGATTGGGAGAAGAGGTGAACTCTCCCAAAAAGAGATATCATCATGATTTTTCCTCTAATGGAAGGAAAGTGGAAAGTTTGCTAAAGGCTTTATATTCTGCCCCACATTACAAGGAATACTAAGATAGGTAAATAAGGTCATATGAGTTGGATGATGACGACGAGAGTTTACCATTCTCAAGAGAGAATAGGGAGGTTCATATTCCTAATAAATATATTCAACAAAAAATGGAGAATTATAATAGGTAAGGTGACCCTATATACTAGTTGAAGTAAATACATGACCAAGAAGAAGTTGAAAAGGATGAGTCCAGCGCTAAAGTGCTAAACATTTCATCTTATATTAGGTGGCTAAGCAAAGAAATGGTACGGTAAGCTTCCAACAGGGCATTCAGGAACTAGTAACTGACTTATTATTGAAACAAGCTTTCGTTGGTGCTTTGCTGGAGGCCGCCTTAAAGAACCTTCTACTACAAGGCTTAATGATATGAGGCAAGAGGAGGAAGAATCCTTGAAAACATACTTTGATTGCTTTAGTATTGAGCTTATTGTCGTAAAATCATAGCTTAAAAAAGCGAGGGATGCTATACTCCCTTTTGGAGAGATGTTCACAATAAACACATGGCCACATATCATCAGCTCATCAATCTTATTTAGGATGAAATTCTTACTAAAGAAGCTATAGAAAATAGGAAGAAAATGAAACAGGGACAAAATGAGAAGAACGGAGAAGGAGAAAGCCCTGATGCATTGGTAGAAACAATCACAACAGCCATGCATGCGCAAATAAAGGAAATGTGAACGTAGTGTCTCCTAATTTTTTGTGGCATACAGTTTAAACCTATTCCCCCCTCAGAAGTTCGCAAGCCAAATTTTGGTAGGATCTACCTATATTATTCTAAGCAGCAACAAAGGTTTTCTAGGAAAGAGACAGCAGAGAAATGGCAACAAAGGTTCTCACATTACAAGCAATCAAAACACTAACCTATAATCACTAAAATCAAACTCCATACCATTACCATACATTTAAATCACATTCAAACCATACATAATAAACAACTCTTCTCAATGTCATTAAGTCAAACACATTGCCCACACATTTAAACCCATGCTCAAATATTGCATAAACAGAGGAAGAACAAATTTATTTTGCATAAAAATATATATTGACCGAACTTACAAGACAAGAGGCCAGAAGTGGTTATGGACGAGACAAGAGGCCGGAAGTAATTACATTTAGGGATACCGCCTGAGAGATTTATTTGCACCAAGCAGAGGCAGATTTGAAGCCGATATAAACTCAGTTAGGACTCCATTCAAGAGAACAAAGCGCCGAGCAGAGAGGGAGACTGAGAAGCCGGGAGAGAATGGATTTGGGAATTAATGTCGTGATTCAATTTTAACACCAACAGACAAGGTTTTGGGCTGGGTCAATTTTTGCATCAATTTTTCTCTTTGGGCTGGATAATTGAAAAGCCCAATTTTCAATTTTACCAAAGAAAATGAAAGTGTTGGGCCGGCCCAAAATTCCAGTACACGGCATCTTTTACGGCATGCAAAGAATGTATGCCGTAAATATTCGATCTTTACGGCGTGCAAAAAATGTATGCCATAAATATTATAAATAATTTATCAATTATGGCATGCCGTAAATAGTCTATTTTTACGGCATGCGTTTTTTGCAAGCTGTAAATGAATGCCATAAAAAGTTCATTTTGTTATAGTGTTGTCATCTAAATTCTGTCACAATACATTCATTTTCTAGTAAATGTATTAAGTGCGATTAGTGATGATAAAAATATCATTCATCTTGTCTTGCATGTAAGTAATGAAATTATTTGTTTCTTGTTAGTTCACTAGATGAACTTATACAAATTAATTCTTTCTATTTAGTATTGATTGAACTTTTAAATTTGAAGTACTGCATACAAGAAATTTGAATAGGAGCATAAAAAGATCCATTGAGAGGTTTTGATGTCCCTAAAGTTTTTATTGGCATTCTTAGCCCTTGATGTGGACCATGCGATGCATTAATAGGTTATAAACTAGCAGTTGGATCACCTACAACTGTTATTTGTATTTAGTCACAAATTTGAGTTGATCAGCTTCTTTTTAATATAAAAGTGTTAATTATTTAAATATTTAAATATTATTAAACTTGTAAAATAAAATATTATGTTGAAGGGCTTTATAATAATTAATCGTCTAGATGCCTCAAAATTCTCGAGGCCAACCTTGATGATAAAGAACATTACTTAAAGAGTACTATGTTTCATTTGTAACAAATAATATTGAATGGACTAAGAGTGATGATTAATAAATTTAGAAAGATTACAAGACATATCAACTATCTTCTACGACTTTTGTGCCTAAACTCCTATTTGGTCGGGATTAAAATTTAAATTTTTATTAAATTCAAAGTCAAAATTAATTTTAATGATATAACCACATATTTTTTCAACTTTTATCATAATCTTCTAAAAATCTGATTTCAATTCCCTCCAAACAGGGCAAAATATTATTTATGTGCTCTTTGCATGCCCTTCTAGAAGACGCAACTTGTCCCAAAGCACCTTATGCGTGTTGAGGCAATTTTGAAGAAAAATGTAAATGTACTTAATTTCTAAGTTAGCAATATAGTTAACTGTCATCATTAAAGCAATTTAACTCCTAAATTGTTCTAAATATTAATTTCTTTTTTGGTTTTTTTGCTGCAATGTATATTCATTGATATAAAATGTGCTAATTGGAGATATTGATAGCTGTCATGAACAAATTGTTGAACATGTTGTAAAGTATATACGTCAAAAAGTATTCCTATCTCTTTATAAGTTAAACAACTCTTCTTAACAAATAGGTTCCTTTTTTGCTGCAAATGTATATTCTTTGATATAAAATATGCTAACGAGAGATATTGATAGCTATCATGAACAAATTGCTGAACAGGCCATAAAGCATATATATATATATATAGATATATATAAACAACTCTTCTTAACATATAATTTCCATTTTTTTATTTTTTTTGCTGCAAATGTATATACATTGACATAAAATATGCTGATTAGAGATATATGAACAAAGTGCTGAACATGTTGTAAAGCACATACATCAAAAAGTATTTCTATCTCTGTATAAGTTAAACAACTCTTCTTAACATATAATTTCCATTTTTATTCAAACTTATCTAAAATGTGTAGCATTTATTCATAACTCTTTTACATATCGAACTATCAAATATAGTTTCCATCTGAAGTTTCATTTATTCTCTAACAAAAACGCCCTCTTGAGTCTTAATTCACAGGTTCAACTTATGCAAGCTGTGTAATGATCCCATACTAACTGTATCAAATTATGTCAGTTCCAACTTCCAACCCAGCCTGGTTCTTACAATGAGAATTATTTTTTTATTTTTTTATTTTTTAACCTGCAAAACTTAAAAAAATAATAATAATAATAAATAAATAAATAAATAAATCTACCAATTAAAATCCATTATAAGCTTATTGGTCATCCATGACTTTGCCCGAAAGGTAATTTGTTCACTGGCTGTCTTGGCCTGGTCTGTGGTTTGTTTTCTGTTGGATATCACTGATTCTATTGTTGCATGGCACTAGTCTATTACACCATATATAATATTGAAACCGTTTTATTACAATAAATTGAACCTGTGTGAATTTCAACTCCATAATAAATTATTTCTTTAACTACTAATGATCCCTTATTGCTTCTTCCTAATATCTTCTAGTTGGTTTTCGTTATTCATATTTTGTATATTTTAATGTATTACATGTTACTCATTTACTTGGCTTCTGAACTTTACACATTAGTATCTCAAAAGTCGATCCTAAATCATTGCTAACATAATCAACAAGTTTGCATTGTACTAAAGATTCGACTAATCTTCGAATGATCTTTCGTGAAATTTGTCTTACAAGAAAAAAGCTGGAGATCCCGGGATTCAGTCCAGGGGCCGAGGTGCTGGCCCGCATGTGTGAAGATCCAGGGTCGAGGTGCTGCCACCTCGACCCTGGAACGGTGCAGCACCTCGACCCTGGAACGGAACCCGGGGTTCTGAAGCAACTCTCGTCTTACAATATACAAATTGTGATGAATCTTTTCTATTCAATTAGCACCTTGCATAATCTGTCAATTATTCATTTAATGCGAAATTTGAGCAATAAAGCATTTTTTTAAATATGATGAACAAGCCTAATTCATATTATACAGTCGATTTTTCATTACTAAAATTAACTTAAAGAGGTGAAAGTGATCACAAGCAACTGCTTGACTCACGGCAGAATTTGTCGCTTTGTGCTTTCGCCTAGAAAATCTTCTGTGCAGTTAATGTTGGGAAATTATTTAATTTGACATGTGAGTCGTAATTAATTTTGTATAAAGACTATCTTAAAGTTAAGTTTAAAACTAAAGTGAAAGAGTTAAGTAATGGGCTTTGGATATCTATATAAAGTGTGGACCGATTATATGTGTGGAGATCAGAGTTCTTTAGAACTATATTTTATGATAGACAAAATATATATGGAAACTATAAATAGGCTTATAGCTCCCAATTCATATATAATTTCTCAATTTTTGTGTCAACTCACCAACACAAGAATTAAAAGAGGCTTTCCGTATTGAAGAGAAAAATTCAAAATCCACAATTAAGAACAAAGATTGAAGAGTTCAAGAACCCAATATAAGAATGAAGATTATGGATCAAGAAGGAAAATCAAGATCAATAACTTAAGAATCAAAATAATTAATAATCAAAATTCAAGATTCAAGATCCGGAATTAAGATCCAGTATTAAAGAAATATTCCCAACAAATTAAGGTAGGTTCCACACTTCATAATTCTCTTGGTGATTTGACATGAAGGATTTTGGTAATAAATTAATTAGGTTTTCATGCTATTAAGATTTAAAGTTTCATAAAATTACACCAAGTGGTATTAGAGCCAACTTCATATTAAAATATTAAGATTAAAGGAAGATTTTAGGGTTGGAACAGTGAAATTTAGTCCTAAATTTCAAAAATCAGATTTTTTTCCATGTTAAAAATTAATTTTACAAGGATAGTGGCGGAATATCAGAGGCAGATCCAGAAAATTATGTGGGGGGTTGAAATATAAAATATATATGCACAAATTTTTGTAAAGTATACAACGTAAAATTTCTTTACGACATTACTTACTGAAGTTGTGTCCGTCGACCTTTAATTGCGTAAAACTCGTCTATAATAGAATCTATACCTATTTTCTAGGCAAATTCTCGTTCAATGTAGAGCGTCATACAATTAGCAAGAAACTTAGCTCCATTTTGTTACGAATTGATGTCTTCACATGTTTCATTGCTAAAATAACTCGTTCAGTAGTCGCTGTAGATATTGGTAGTGTGAAACGAATCAATTTAGTGAGAACAATGTAATTCTCTAACCTTCTACTCGAAACCACAATAAGTAGAGTAATATATCATTTCAACAAACACCATATCTACGAGATTAAGGAAGAGATGCGCGCGTCTAGGTAAATTTTATATCAAAACTTTCTGTGTCTTATCACCTAAAAATGCAAGCAAAGAAAAAATCTCCAGTTTATATTTTAGGCTGTACAAAAAGATCTCCTTCAAAAATTTAAAAAATCCGCAAGTCTTACGCTTACAATTACACCAAAAATATTGGATTTCTAATAAAATATAATCTTTGCCTGTATACAATTTTACTTTGTCTTGTTCCCACTAATAACTAATTTACCACCCAAAATTCTGCCCCTGCTTCTATATTCATAATCCATTGGAGTTTTGGGAAAATGTTTCTATTGTGACTTATTCGAATTTCAAACAGTTTCTCACTTTTTTTTTTCATTTTTATCTTACTGAGAGAAATTCAATTTTATAATTTTATACAAAACACAACATTTTGTTATTGTGCACAAAATGACAATACGTCAATACCTCAAAATTTTGTGGTGCAGTGGACGGCGAACAAGCAAAGAATTTGAAATGGACCGTGAACGTCAGACCGTTGTTGCCACTTGTCAGTACCATTTTCCTCACTTTTCTAGCTTGCAGAAACTTCGGCGTTTCCAGAATCAATGGGAGTGATGAGAATTGAGAAGTATGAATGTATGATTAGGTGGGTTTGGACTTTGGAATGGAATGGGTTTAACATTTATGGGTTAAATTGGTGTGGAGGCTAAACATAAAAGTGGAAATTACATAGAGGCCTACTTTTAAAAATTGCATTTCAAAAATCGGAAGTATAGTTTATATATACAAAAAACAGATGATAATACAAATTTTAATATTAAATAATAATATTATATAATTCAATTAATTATATACTCATAACCCCAAACCCTAATATTCATTCCCTTCCTCATTTTCAACCAATTATCTCTCTATTCTCATCCTCTCTACCTCGTCGTTCGCCATCAGACGTTGGAGCAGCGTACGAGAAGCTGAGCATCATCGTCGACAGCGATTTGCCTATCGCCTGCACTTCAGGTCGAGCGGTGCTTCACCGCTACACCGCAGGTCGAGTGGTGTGTCGTCGCTGCAACTACTTTGGCACCATGACTCTACACTTAAGATGCCGCCACCACCGTAGCAGCGTCGTTATGATGCAGCTAGCACCACTGCTGTGACCTCATTGATAAGCTTTGGTTTTGTGACCAATGGTTATATAATGATTTTGGATTTGGTTTTGCGATAGCTGTGCATTGTTTTGGATCTGATTCTGCGGTAGATGTGGAGTGATTTTGGAGTGTGTTTTGTTGGTAGTGGTGGTGAGATTGCAGTGGTGACTGTGGTACCAATTTTGGGCAGCATGAGCGTTGCTGCTGCTGCTGTCGCTGTGCAATCTGTGAAAAATCTGGAGTTTTGGGTGCTGGAGTTTTTGGGGTAGTCGATGAAGGTGGCAGTGGTGGTGATGAGGTTTTGGTCGTAATTGAGAATTTTAGATTTGATTTTTTGGTGGTGGTTGTGATGTTGGCTGTGGTGGTGAGTTGGTGGTTATTTTGGTAGTGGCAACGGTGGTGCAGTGATTGTGGGTAGGATGGCGTGGCGGTGGGTCTATCGAGGTGGTGGTGGATCCAATACGATGTGATGGTTTTTTTTTTTGCGATGTATCGACTTGTTCAAGGTGGTGGTGGTTCTGGTAGCAACAATGGTAGTGGTGGTTGTGGTGCTGTCGTTGCTACTGCTAGAGGCAATGGTGAGGTAGTGGTTGCAAGTGTTGGTGTTGGTCACAAATTATTTGGTTGATTGTGACCATTAAATTTGTTAATCTGTGACCAGTGAAAAGATAAATTGTGACAAAAAATAATGTGTGATATAACAAATTATTAATTTGTAACCGATAATTTGATAATATTTTATTGTATAATAAGTAGTGACTTATAAATTTGTGATTTATAATCGATAAATAAATTGTGACTTCAAAATTTTTGCTTTGTGATTGACGAACAGATTGTGATCTATAAAATTTTTGAATTGTAAATAATTTATTACATATAAAAATTTTGATTAGTGATCGAAAAATAATATGTGACTAATTTATCATTAATTTGTGACCAAATTATATAGATTTGTGACATTAATATATTTAATTAATAAAACATATAATTAATTAATTAAATCATAAATAAATTTTAATAAACATCTTATTTTTGAAATTTAAAACTTTTGTTCTTAGTTTTGAAATGGGTGATACTTAACCTCTTAATTATGAAATTTTCCCATATAAAAATTGGGTAGGTAGTGGGCTAATTTTAAATTTGGACCGAGCTATAATTTTTTTTTCCAAAAAATTTACAAAGAAAAATGGTATCTAGGCCATAGCCGCCCCTGCCGAATATTAACTTACCGTGGTCTCTATCTTGAGCTCGCATGTGTGAATCTAGGGCACTATCAGCGAACATTTCTAGTACGAAATCATAAATGTGGTCTTCATTGTGAGTAACGAGCGTATGAGTTGTACGAATACAAATTATTGAGCAAGCAAAAATACTCTTGTTTGTTTTCACATGCTATTCCATGTCAGAAAATTCGTTATTGAAGTACATGTTAATAAGAATGTCAATCTTTTTGGAAAGTGATATCATAATCAATAAGTGAGAACACGTTGAATGGTGAATAATAGGTGAAAATGCAACATATTCGATTAAAAACTCACCAATTAAGGATCGCTACTTGTCGCTAACAAAAGGACTAAATTACCATTTTGACTTTGTTCGATATCTATAACAAGTCGTGAATTCAACTGAAAGAGAGAGAAAAATCCGACTTACTCTCTTTTGAAATTTCCAATTTTCCTCTGAAAAGTTAGCAAATATTATTAAGTTTAAGGAGAGAAAGCCCCGACTAGGTTTAAGGAATTTGTTGTTCTCGATTTTGAGGTCAACAAATTGAAACTGTTTGTCAAAATTTTGAACAAAGATAACCACAATTTCAGTCATTTAGTAGGAAAAATCATCGAAATTTGTTTGAAGAAAATGAGTCAAGCTAAGATAAACTTATTAAGGTTAGACTTGGGTGCTAGAACGGATATCCTTAACAAGAACCATGAAGATAACGATGTCAATCCAAGAAAGCAGTGGGGGGGAATCCTTGAAAAGCTGCCAGTAGGTGGTTTTTTGGACGAAACACCGATGTCAGGGTAGAAAATCTCCATTTGCTCGTATCATACAGGAGATGACTGCAAGTTTAAGGGTGTTATCAGCTAAGAACGTATCCCTAAGAACAATGGTATTGAATCTTTCAAATCCTAAATTGAGTTTCAATTTGAAATGTGAAGAGAATGATCTTGAACCAACGGCAAGCTCTTTTCGTCCCATGAGCAATGATCGCATATTAAAGTCTCCGATCTACCAAACAACCTATCCCAAGAGCATGTGTACTCTAGAACGGATATCCTTAACGAGAACCATGAAGATAACGATGTCAATCCAAGAAAGCAGTGGGAGGAATCCTTGAAAAGCTGCCAGTAGGTGGTTTTTTGGACGAAACACCGATGTCAGGGTAGAAAATCTCCATTTGCTCGTATCATACAGGAGATGACTGCAAGTTTAAGGGTGTTATCAGCTAAGAACGTATCCCTAAGAACAATGGTATCGAATCTTTCAAATCCTAAATTGAGTTTCAATTTGAAATGTGAAGAGAATGATCTTGAACCAATGGCAAGCTCTTTTCGTCCCATGAGCAATGATCGCATATTAAAGTCTCCGATCTACCAAACAACCTATCCCAAGAGCATGTGTACGAGCATCGAACCATGAGGTCTTTGAACACTTTTGAAAGATTGGGAGAAGAGGTGAACTCTCCCAAAAAGAGATATCATCATGATTTTTCCTCTAATGGAAAGAAAGTGGAAAGTTTGCTAAAGGCTTTATATTCTGCCCCACATTACAAGGAATACTAAGATAGGTAAATAAGGTCATATGAGTTGGATGATGACGACGAGAGTTTACCATTCTCAAGAGAGAATAGGGAGGTTCATATTCCTAATAAATATATTCAACAAAAAAATGGAGAATTATAATAGGTAAGGTGACCCTATATACTAGTTGAAGTAAATACATGACCAAGAAGAAGTTGAAAAGGATGAGTCCAGCGCTAAAGTGCTAAACATTTCATCTTATATTAGGTGGCTAAGCAAAGAAATGGTACGGTAAGCTGGAAAGTGGAAAGTTTGCTTAAGGCTTTATATTCTGCCCCACGTTACAAGGAATACTAAGATAGGTAAATAAGGTCATATGAGTTGGATGATGACGACAAGAGTTTACCATTCTCAAGAGAGAATAGGGAGGTTCATATTCCTAATAAATATATTCAACAAAAAATGGAGAATTATAATAGGTAAGGTGACCCTATATACTAGTTGAAGTAAATACATGACCAAGAAGAAGTTGAAAAGGATGAGTCCAGCGCTAAAGTGCTAAACATTTCATCTTATATTAGGTGGCTAAGCAAAGAAATGGTACGGTAAGCTTCCAACAGGGATTTCAGGAACTAGTAACTGACTCATTATTGGAACAAGCTTTCGCTGGTGCTTTGCTGGAGGCCGCCTTAAAGAACCTTCTACTACAAGGCTCAATGATATGAAGCAAGAGGAGGAAGAATCCTTGAAAACATACTTTGATTGCTTTAGTATTGAGCTTATTGTTGTAAAATCATAGCTTAAAAAAGCGAGGGATGCTATACTCCCTTTTGGAGAGATGTTCACAATAAACACATGGCCACATATCATCAGCTCATCAATCTTATTTAGGATGAAATTCTTACTAAAGAAGCTATAGAAAATAGGAAGAAAATGAAACAGGGACAAAACGAGAAGTTGAATAAAAAGGAGAAGAAAGCCCTGATGCATTGGTAGAAACAATCACAACAGCCATGCATGCGCAAATAAAGGAAATGTGAAAGTAGTGTCTCCTAATCTTTTGCGGCATAGAGTTTAAACCTATTTTCCCCCTCTGAAGTTCGCAAGCCAAATTTTTGTAGGATCTGCTGCACCAGGGACCATGAAACAGAAGAATGTCCCTAAGTTGGTATTATTATCTATCAGTGAAGCTAGCAGAAAAGTATGTGTACGGGTTGTTATGTATTTATGGTATAAATATAAAATGTGAAAGAAATAATCAAATTAGATAAAGTGCCAAAGTGGTGGGAAATGTGACATTTGTGTGGGACGTCAGGGGTTCGAATCACTCCCCACGCAAATATTAAAATGTCTTGATTGGGGCCTTGGGCTCTTGGGCTTCCTTGACTAAAATAAATATTTTTTTTTTGTTATTTAATTGGTAAAACTAGCCAGTATTTTATGACTGTTTGTTTTTGTAACAACCCACTAACTGCCATTAAAACACCCACTACTCAGTCATTAAAATTCTGCATTAACATGGTGAAGACTGTTACCACCATCCTACCTATATAAACCCATATCTCGTTTTGGAAAAAGACAATAGAAAAATCATCTTGCATCAATCACTCTTTTCATATTGAAAATTTCTTATATTCGGGTTTTTATACCTATTCTGGAGTACAATTGAGAGTTCTAGAAAAACCATTCGTGATTGCTGCATAAGTGGTTTACGATCGTTGTATCCTGGGAGTGATTGTC
>NW_019230624.1:116175-164694 GCF_002742605.1 Olea europaea var. sylvestris
AGCAGCAGCAGCACGTCTTCAAGTTAATCCGTAGGATTATTCACATCAACTTCCTCCCCTCCTAACAGACTTGACTCTGGCAAGTGGGCTTGTGGATAGGACTCAAATAGCCTAGCGTCAAGATGTCGTAATTCATCTCCTTGCAGCCAAACAGATTCTGAACGTGGCTTGTGCTTCCAATGGACTAAAAATTTGTAATAGCCCCCACGACGAGTAGTAACAAATTGATGGTCAGAAATTGCTTCTATTTCTTCTCGCGGTTTAGAAACACTAGGAATGCATGCTTCACCCGTTGAATTACTCGTAGAGACTCCTGAAGAAACACTACCATTCAACTCGCCCTTGAATTCAGTAAGATCTTCAACATTAAAAATGGGACTGATGTTATAGTGGGAGGGCAATTCAACAACATAAGCATTTGCTCCCAATTTCTTAAGTATGCGAAAGGGACCAGCCCTGCGTGCATGGAGCTTGCTATAATTCCCTGGAGGAAAACGTTCAGGCCTGAGTCGAACAAGAACTTGATCATCAATAGCAAACTATTTCTCACGACGATGGGCGTTGGCTGCATTAGCATACTCCTCTGAACTGAGAATAAGACGTTGTCTGACTTCTTCGTGTGTATCCTGCATATAACGAACAAAGTCTAAAGCTGCTTCACTAAGTCGAGCAGGTAATGGTAGAGGACTTAAATCAATTGGAGCCTGAGGACGAAACCCATGCACCACTTCAAAGGGGGTACACCCAGTAGTAGACCGGTTAACTGAATTATTAAATGCAAATTCAGCTTGGGGTAAAATTAAATCCCAGCTAGTGACATGATCAGCTACAAGACATCGAAGAAGATTTCCCACACTCCGGTTCGTCACTTCTGTTTGCCCGTCCGTCTGCGGATGGAAAGAACTCAAATATAATAACTTAGTACCCATTTTAGCCCAGAGTGTCTTCCAAAAATAACTCATGAATTTCACATCCCCGTCAGAAACCCCATGTAACCTTACGACCTCCTGTAAGAATAATGCCGCGACCCTTGAAGCATCAAACATCCTTTTGCAAGGAATGAAATGGGACATTTTAGAAAAACGGTCCACCACGACCATGATAGAATCATTATGTCGCAGCGTTTTCGGAAGCCCCAAAATAAAATCCATACTGAGATCCTGCCGTGGTTTGCTGGGAATGGATAGAGGGGTATAAAGTCCCGTGTTTTGCTTACCACCTTTGTTGAGTTGGCAAACTCGACAGTGATCAACAACTCGATGCACATCCCGCCTTAAATGAGGCCAAAAAATTCTGTCAGCAACCAGCTCATATGTTTTGGCGTGTCCAAAGTGGCCAGCTAACCCCCCTCCATGCAACTCTTCAATAAGAAAATCACGGAAAGAACCTCCCGGTATACATAATCGTGATTTAAAAAACAGAAGCCCGTAAAGGAAATGTGAACGTAGTGTCTCCTAATCTTTTGCGGCATAGAGTTTAAACCTATGTTCCCCCTCTGAAGTTCGCAAGCCAAATTTTTGTAGGATCTGCTGCACCAGGGACCATGAAACAGAAGAATGTCCCTAAGTTGGTATTATTATCTATCAGTGAAGCTAGCAGAAAAGTATGTGTACGGGTGGGTTCCCAGAGTAACCAAGGGAAAGTGTATGGCCTAGGGTCAGGACCACGAAATGTGAAGCCAGTACATGCACAGGTGATGGACATTACCCAAAATCATCAGCCACCAATCAGGGAGATCAGTTCTATCACTGACTGACCATATGTAGAAAGAGAAACTTTGTGCGAGCCTCTAAGAAGCCAAAATTGGAGAACTACTGATGAAAAGGTTATGATAAATTGAGAATTCACTGACAAGAACAAATTATTGCTGGAAAACTGAAATTGGCTCTCTCCCTGAAGCAACACGCTCCAAATTGAAAAGAAAACCAACCAACTACTATAGACTCCTACCTGTCTATTTATTCATCTAATAAGTTATTCACTAATATTGGACTCTAACAGGATAACAATAACTGAAAAATAGCAGCAGACTCTAGCAACATAACAATAATTAAAAAAAAAAAAAATAACAGCAGCAGCAGCACGTCTTCAAGTTAATCCGTAGGATTATTCACATCAACTTCCTCCCCTCCTAACAGACTTGACTCTGGCAAGTGGGCTTGTGGATAGGACTCAAATAGCCTAGCGTCAAGATGTCGTAATTCATCTCCTTGCAGCCAAACAGATTCTGAACGTGGCTTGTGCTTCCAATGGACTAAAAATTTGTAATAGCCCCCACGACGAGTAGTAACAAATTGATGGTCAGAAATTGCTTCTATTTCTTCTCGCGGTTTAGAAACACTAGGAATGCATGCTTCACCCGTTGAATTACTCGTAGAGACTCCTGAAGAAACACTACCATTCAACTCGCCCTTGAATTCAGTAAGATCTTCAACATTAAAAATGGGACTGATGTTATAGTGGGAGGGTAATTCAACAACACAAGCATTTGCTCCCAATTTCTTTAGTATGCGAAAGGGACCAGCCCTGCGTGCATGGAGCTTGCTATAATTCCCTGGAGGAAAACGTTCAGGCCTGAGTCGAACAAGAACTTGATCATCAATAGCAAACTATTTCTCACGACGATGGGCGTTGGCTGCATTAGCATACTCCTCTGAACTGAGAATAAGACGTTGTCTGACTTCTTCGTGTGTATCCTGCATATAACGAACAAAGTCTAAAGCTGCTTCACTAAGTCGAGCAGGTAATGGTAGAGGACTTAAATCAATTGGAGCCTGAGGACGAAACCCATGCACCACTTCAAAGGGGGTACACCCAGTAGACCTGTTAACTGAATTATTAAATGCAAATTCAGCTTGGGGTAAAATTAAATCCCAGCTAGTGACATGATTAGCTACAAGACATCGAAGAAGATTTCCCACACTCCAGTTCGTCACTTCTGTTTGCTTGTCCGTCTGCGGATGGAAAGCACTCGAATATAATAACTTAGTACCCATTTTAGCCCAGAGTGTCTTCCAAAAATAACTCATGAATTTCACATCCCTGTCAGAAACTATAGTAGAAGGAACCCCATGTAACCTTACGACCTCCTGTAAGAATAATGTCGCGACCCTTGAAGCATCAAACGTCCTTTTGCAAGGAATGAAATGGGACATTTTAGAAAAACGGTCCACCACAACCATGATAGAATCATTATGTCGCAACGTTTCGGAAGCCCCAAAATAAAATCCATACTGAGATCCTGCCATGGTTTGCTGGGAATGGATAGAGGTGTATAAAGTCCCGTGTTTTGCTTAACACCTTTGTTGAGTTGGCAAACTCGACAGTGATCAACAACTCGATGCACATCCCGCCTTAAATGAGGCCAAAAAAATCTGTCAGCAACCAGCTCATATGTTTTGGCGTGTCCAAAGTGGCCAGCCAACCCCCCTCCATGCAACTCTTCAATAAGAAAATCACGGAAAGAACCTCCTGGTATACATAATCACTGTTAAAGTTTGGGGTTCATCTCAATAAGGTCAACCTTGTTAAGAGGAGTGTCCCAATTCTTTATAAATTGGTCATTATTTCGGTATTTTACCGATGTGGGATTATATTCCCTTAACATGCCCCCGCAAGATAGTGGCTTGTTTGAGCAGACCAATCTTGAAATTCGTGTGCTCATTTTTAGAGACTTAATCGGATCGAATCGCTCGTTGGAGCTTACTGGGCTCTGATACAATGTTAAAGTTTTTGGGGTCCATCTTAATAAGGTCAACCTTATTAAGAGGAGTGTCCCAATCCTTTATATATTGGTCATTGTTTCGGTATTTTACCGATGTGGGATTATATTCCCTTAACATGCCCCCGCAAGATGGTGGCTCTTTTGAGCAGACCAATCTTGAAATTCGTTTGCTCATTTTTAGAGACTTAATCGGATCGAATAGCTCGTTGGAGCTTACTGGGCTCTGATACCATGTTAAAGTTTGGGGTTCATCTCAATAAGGTCAACCTTATTAAGAGGAGTGTCCCAATTCTTTATATATTGGTCATTATTTCGGTATTTTACCGATGTGGGATTATATTCCCTTAACAATCACGATTTAAAAAACAGAAGCCCCTCTTTAACAACATAATCTTCCACTTTAATAGCATCTTTATCTTCAGTACCCCTTTTAGTAGCCCCTACTTGGAAACAATCCACATTACTTGCAACAGGAGTGGGATGTAATGCCTTCCACAGTGGGCCAAAATCCCTATCATCCTCATACTGGGATTTAAGAGAATGAAATCCCACAAAATTAGCAGAAAATAAGGATAACAAATGCGGACGGCGACTAAGTGAATCTGCCACCTTATTTTCAGCCCCTGACTTGTGGCCAATGACAAAGTCGAATTGTTGAAGAAAGTCCATCCACCTGGCATGTTTGGCACTCAACTTATTTTGTGAATGAAGATGTTTCAAGGCATCATGATCTGTAAAAATAATATACATTCATCACATAAATGTATACCTATATAATATCTAATATTATATGCAAATTAGTTTCAAGTTTCTAGCAATTAAGTCGATAAACTCTTTTAGACAAATGGATCGGAACAATTAAATAATTAATTAATCATATTAATCGATTATTTAACTAGCGGGAATATTTAATTAAAATTAAATTTTAATTAAGTAACAAATTAGAGTCCAACTCTAATTCAACAATTATATGGCAGGATTATTTAATTAAAATCAAATTTTAATTAAAAATCAAATTAGAGTCAAACTCTAATTTCACAATTTAAGGCGATGGAATTTAATTAAAATCAAATTTTAATTAAATAACAAAATTAGAGTCCAACTCTAATTCCAACAATTAAGGTCGAATTAAGTTAATTTAAATCAAAATTTTAATTAAATACCAAATTAGAGTCCAACTCTAATTTCAAGAAGAAATTTAGGGCGAGAAAATATAATTAAAATCAAAATTTAATTAAATGTGAAATTAGAATCCAATTCTAATTATAAGAACATATTCGGGTGAATAACCAATTAAAATCAAATTTTAATTAATTATTAAATTAAAGTCAAACTTTTATTGAAGACAAACGAATAAGAATTGTTGTAACCATCATAAGACACACGCCTATCAAACAACCATGGTCGACCAAGTAACATGTGGCATGCCGACATTGGAATCACGTCACACCATGCTTCATCCACATCTTACCTAGTGAAAATTTAATTAGGCAACGAGACGTCACTAGAATAGTAACGGTCTCATTAACCCAACTAATACAGTAAGGAGTAAGATGCTGCACCACTTTTAATCCCAAACGTTTCACCACTCCTTCCGAGATAACGTTCATACCGCTTCCATTATCGATAATAATATCCAACGCCCGACCGTCATGCTCAAAGCGGGTGTGAAAAATATTATTACGCCTCCAATCTTCCTTTATGCCTGTGTCCACCTTGTGAATCACGATTTAAAAAACAGAAGCCCCTCTTTAACAACATAATCTTCCACTTTAATAGCATCTTTATCTTCAGTACCCCTTTTAGTAGCCCCTACTTGGAAACAATCCACATTACTTGCAACAGGAGTGGGATGTAATGCCTTCCACAGTGGGCCAAAATCCCTATCATCCTCATACTGGGATTTAAGAGAATGAAATCTCATAATATTGCAAACGGGGGCCTGCAATTTCAAAAGTTGCAACTGAGGCCCCCGCCTCCAAATCTGTCACCCGATTTTTCTGAAAACCCTAAAAAAAAAAGAATTACGAAACATGCCCTTAAGATCACTAGAGCTCACTTTGGATGACTTTACCTTACCGACAGGAGCCTTACCTCGTCCAGAGCCACCCATTTGATGTTCAACTTGGATTGCAAGTTGATGGGCTTCTTTCACACTAAGAAGGCGTGCCTGTAACATCTCCTTCTTAACATCATTCCGTAACCCTCCTCGATAACGCGATAACATATGTTGTTCATGTTCTATAATTCCACTTCTAATAGTAAGCTCATGAAACTTCTCAGTATATTGATCCACTGTCATCACCCCTTGGCGAAGGTGCCACATTTAGCGTTTTTTTTTGTCTTCTTGGTGTTGATGGCGCCGGCCCCCCGCGGCAGGAGCCACCTGAGCGGCGGCTCTTGCCGCCACGGCAACGTGAAAACGCTGCTGTCACACAGCAGCGTGAGAAGCAGCAGGCGGCGTTCATCATACAGCAGCAGGCGTCGACAGCAGCGTGAGAAGCAACAGGCGTCGTTGCATCATACAGCAGCAGGCGGCGCCTGCCCCCGCTGCCAGCAGCGACCTGCTGCTGGCAGTAGCGGCGAACTGCCGCTACAACGGCAATTCGCCGCTGCGATCCCACCTTCCAATCCCTTTTTTTTTTTTTAAATTTCCGAAATCAGATTTCAAATTTATGAAAATCGAATTTTCATTTAATCGCTAGAAACAAGAAAAAAACACTGAAAAATTCTACTGGATGACCCTCTTGACTGAGAACACCCCCAATACCCACATGTGATGCATCGCACGCTACCTCGAAAACCTTTGAAAAATCTGGAAGCTTTAAAACAGGGGCTTCGCTTATCCTGATTTTAATTTCTTTAAATGCCGCATTAGCTGCCTTTGACCATAAAAATTGTTTGGCCTTTAAACACTCAGTCAGTGGCGCCATTATGGTGCTGAAATGTCGGATGAAACGCCTATAAAATGTCGCCAAACCGTGGAAACTTCGAACATCAGAAAATGATTGAGGGACGGGCCAATTAGTAACTGCCTGCACTTTAATGGGGTCAGCCTCCACACCTTGATCAGAAATTATAAATCCCAAAAAATACGCCCGTGATTGCATAAAGGAACACTTGTTGCGATTCACAAATAATTGCTCCGCCAGAAGTATAGTTAGAACACGCCTCAAATGGTCATTGTGAAGGTTTTCTCTTGTGCCAGCAAGAATAATGAAAAACTTTTTGGACTTCAAACCCTAATTATGTATTTATATAAACCCAAATAGGCTCGGCCCGGTCCGGTCCAATTATTAATTAATCCAATTAATTAAACCCGGTTCGTGAATTAATTAATCCAATTAATTAATTCGAAAATATAAATAACAAATCCAATGCCTCCAACGGTGATCTACACAGAGAATAAGATTGCAGCTTCTAGAGTTTTCTCTTGTGCCAGTAAGAATAATGAAAAACTTTTTGGACCTCAAACCCTAGTTATGTATTTATATAAACCCAAACAGGCTCGGCCCAGTCCGGTTCGGTCCAATTATTAATTAATCCAATTAATTAAACCCGGTCCGTGAATTAATTAATCCAATTAATTAATTCGAAAATATAAAAAATAGACAACTACATATTTGCCCAATACTGGTTTCAATACTTGTGTCATGACCCTCATAAAAGTACTGGGTGCATTGGTCAAACCGAAGGGCATCACAAGCCATTCATACAACCCATCCTTCGTCTTGAAAGCAGTCTTTCACTCATCATCGGGTCGAACACGAATTTGGTGATACCCACTCAGAAGATCTAGCTTAGTAAAAATGGAAGCACCACTCAATAAATCCAACATATCATCCAAGCAGGGAATAGGAAAATGGTATTTCACCGTGATTTTATTAATAGCCCGACTATCCACATACATTCGCCAACTGACATCCTTTTTAGGAGTGAGTAAAGCCGGCACGGCACAAGGACTCAAACTCTCACGTATAAACCCGCGATCTAGCAACTCTTGAATTTGGCGTCTAAGTTCCTCATTTTTCGTAGGACTCATGCAATAGTGAGGCAAATTAGGTAAAGTAGATCCAGGGACAAGGTCTATTGCGTGCTGAATATCCTGCATGGAAGGTCGAGAATTTGGTAATTCATTTGGCATGACATCCTTAAAATCCTCCAAAAACTCGGCCAACTCCAACGGTACATGACCATCTACCTGTTTTTTCTCCCTTGTAGCCAACAATATCACCACAGATTTCTCAACAGCCACAATTCTTGAAAACTTGCTTAAAGTGAGGAGAGCAACTTCTTCTTTACATGAGTGTCGTATTAGCGGCCCTTTTCAGAGCAACATCCAACACCGCCAAAGTATGACTGTCCTTATATAAGGTACCATGACGATCTCAAGTCAAAGGACCAATTTCACTATCGAACGTTAGAGATTAACCACCGACACTCAGATAGTTATCCATGTGGAATCTCTCGACGGGTCTCCAATGTTTTGTTCTATAACAAAACATCCACGTGTTCATTTAAGTGTCACCACACTTTAACTTGTGAGATCAGCTACTTACTTCACAAGTAAGAAATGCCACACGTGATGGTCTATCCGTAATAACGATATCCGTATCTCGTTATTACTTACGACCACGGATGATTTAAGATTCAATCAGATGTAATTTGTATCTCACAATCACAACTCATTGTGATTAACAAATTACAAATATTTGAATCTACGGACTCTATTATTTATTTAATTGTCTATTAATTAAATAATAGATCTGCCATTTAATTGCATTAATTACATATAAAAGTATTTATGTCCAAAGTTGATTGGACCTAGGGCATAATACTTACAAACTCCCACTTGCACTAGATCCAATCACTTATGTATCGAATATCATAAGTCTACATGACGATCATGTTTATACTACGACAACCCTTTGTCAGTGGATCTGTAATATTATTAAATGTGGAAATTTGCTCTTTCCTTTGCGTCATTTCTATGTATTCGCTTTAATACATGTTTGGATCATTGATGAGACCTTAATTCCTTTGCTTACGCAATGGCTCTATTGTTATCACAATACTATTGTATGTGATCAACAATATCAGCATAGGCAAGTTTTTTTTTTATCTCGATAGGGCATACAACAACATAATGCCCATATTCTTTGCATTTGTAACATTACGGTCTGATGTGTACGAAAATTATAGCCCGACCCCGAACTTTCAAGCATGGCCCGAGGTAAATACCTCGACCACTCTCATCTCCAAAAGGAACATCAAACCTGTCAAAATAATCCTCTATGGCAGTGAGCCAATCTTCGAAGGCATGTGGTTCCAATTTTCCCAGAAAATCAGGAACTTCTACCTTCAGTCCTTTGGTTAGATCTTCACGAGGATATTGACGAAGTCTATGACCATGACTACCATGCCCATTTGGAATAATCTGCCTGTGTGATTTATGTCACCATCAACATCCTCCGCATCTGCTTCACTCTCCTCTGGAAGAGGCTCACATTCCGGGGATGTATTTCGACGATGAGGCGATCGGTAAGGGGCAAGAGGAAGACGCCCCTCCAAAACATCCAAACGACGTGTAATCTGGTCCAACACAGCAGTAATTTGTGTAAGGTGTTGGGTAAAATCTGGCGGTGGCGATGGGACATTGTTGGCAACGGGACAGTTCTGTGCTTGAGGTTGTTCATTGCGAGGCTGAGACATGGTGTATGAGTTTCCACTACGCGTCACTGGCATGAACGAAAACAAGCCCCAATTGGGCTCTGATACCAAAACGATGAAAAGATTATGATAAATTGAGAATTCACTGACAAGAACAAATTATTGCTGGAAAACTGAAATTGGGACTCTCTCCCTGAAGTAACACGCTCCAAATTGAAAAGAAAACCAACCAACTACTATAGGCTCCTACCTGTCTATTTATTCATCTAATAAGTTATTCACTAATATTGGACTCTAACAGGATAACAATAACTGAAAAATAGCAGCAGACTCTAGCAACATAACAATAATTGGTCCTTCCCCAGAATTACGAAACTTGCCCTTAAGATCACTAGAGCTCACTTTGGATGACTTTATCTCACCGACAGGAGCCTTACCTCGTCTTGAGCCACCCACTTGATGTTCAACTTGAAAATTGAAATTATTGATGATGAAAAATTTGAGGTAATTTATTCCTACTATGATGCTTTGGTGATACGAGCAATAATAACTTAAAATGATCTTAATTGAATGCTCATGGATAGTGAAGCCAAGTGAATATTTATGACCAAATGCAGAATGATCACCCATGGATCTTTTTGATGGATCCCCTATACGGCTTCACTAGAGTTATTATATTTCTACAGAACTTGATTTTTGGACTAAATAATATGAGTTTAAGGATTTTGCTCATAGGTCCAAACCAATTAAAAATCCCAACATGCCTAGCATTTCTAGAAACATTATCTAGAAAAATCTATATAAATATCCATTAGAAAATCTATATAAATATCTAAGTAAAATATGTGGTGATAAATGTGGTAATGTGTCAAGATTGTCGAGTTTTGCGTAATTGCTCTTCCACACTACTCCACCACACTCTAGCATGGCTCCTCAATTTCATATGGGCAAAACGAACCTGTAGATCTTCAGGAACATCAAACCAGTCAAAATAATCCTCTATGACAGTGAGCCAATCTTCGAAGGCATGTGGTTCCAATTTTCCCAGAAAATCAGGAACTTCTACCTTCAGTCCTTTGGTCAGATCTTCACGTGGATATTGACGAAGTCTATGACCACGACCGCCACGCCCATTTGGAATATTCTGCCTATATCCCCGATCACGAGCACCCTGAAATTTATAAGTGTGATTCGTGTCACCTTCAACATCCTTTTGCCACATGATTTATGCAACGTGATTTTTAAACTGCAAGTGTACGGTGTCAAATTTTGTAATATAGTAAAGAAGTTAGGATGTCGAATCCACAAGAATTAATAGTCGAATCAATTGAGTACTATAATTATTTTAGCTTTCCCTTTATTTAGACGATCAAATTTTAAGTCAATATTTTTATGTTAAATTAAAATTAAATAGGATGAACAATGCAAGTAAACGAGAGCAAATTATGAAGTTTCTTATCAAATTCCTAAGGTTCTTGTGAAAAATGGCAAGTGGGATGATTCCTTTTCAAGTCCCCCAACTTAACAAGGATAGCTATGATAATTGGAGCATAAGGATGAAGGCGTTGCTTGAGTCGTAAGATGCATTGGAGATCGTAGAGAAAGGCTACACGGAACCACAAGACGAGGCCACTCTATCTCAAGCACAAAGGGATAGTTTGAAGGATGCAAGGAAAAAGGACAAGAAGGCGCTCACCCTCATCTATCAACGAGCGTCAAATAAAATCTATTTTTAAATATTAATTCCAATATCTCTATTTCGAATTAAAAATATAAAAATTATCAAGCACGTGGTTCTTAATTAAAACAAGCCTCAAAGATTCGCACTTTCTCTCGAAACCTACAAAATCTAGGTTATGTTGTCTTAGATCGCACCTAAATTTGCCTCTCTCGGGCGTCAAAATTTAGAATATTAAATTAGTCAATTAGTGACCAGTTAATTGAAAGCATTGCGCACAAACAATATAAATAAATAAAAAGGAAATATCAATTGAAATAATTATAACGGAATCCAAACATGTCTCAAGTAGGTCACATCATCCCTAGGATAATTGTTTAGTTCATAATTGAGAAAATTGACATGAATAAATGAATAAGAAAGAACATAGAGAAGAAAAGGAATAGAAAAACTCGTTTTTGCCGCTTGATTTCTTCTTCCATTGTTGCCAAATTCTCTCAATTAACTTCCTCTTCTTTAATTGTACTGACCAGCCGTGGGTTTGTCTCCAGATTTTTGCAATTGGCCGGCTAAACTCCTCTTTCCAGCCACGTGTTCTCGCCGGCTACTTCCAATTTTCCTTACTCATTTTCCTCTTCTTAATTAGGTCTTTTAGGTAGTATTTATAGTCTCCTCAAGTGTTGGACGATTTTGAATTGGAATGGGCCGAGAAAGAAATCCAAAAATATCAAAATACATTTCCCTGCATAGGCGGCGCCACGGCGCTATCTTTACTGTCAAATTCAGCTTCATTGGCGCCACGGCGCCCGGTTCGGGTGAAAAATTCTTTCAGCGCGTCATTCAGTATTTCTAGCATAACTTTCTCGTCCGATGTCCAATTGAGGTGATTCAAAGCTCGTTAGAAAGCTAACTCAAAGGTGCACAAATTTTCTTCAGATATTATTCACCGCTTCGATCATTTGCTATGTCAAAAATGAGTCTCAATGTGAAGCTGAAATTCCGGAGTACAACTTTTCGGTTGGAAATTGATTTGTGATCATATTTTGATCATATTTGATCCCTTTGACATCTTTTTTTCATCCAATTGGCTCCTAGCATGCTCGGATCTTCATTGCAAGGTTCAACACAACTTTTCAATATTTACGTTTTAGTCCCCGAACTTTGGATCTCTTACAATTTAGCAATTTTCTCTAATTTCGCCAACTTTTGCTTATTTCTTTCAATTTCATCAATCTACATCACAACATCAAAACACACATTAAAACATTCTAAAACACTCTTAAGAGTAGCAAAATAACAAATTAGATGACATAAATATCATGAGTGTAGAGCACTCATCAAATACCCCCAAACTTAATATTTTGCTTGTCCTCGAGCAAACACAAACTAAAGAGAATAACAAGAAAAAGAAATTGCAGAAGTCCAGATCAGAAAGAAAAAGATGAAGCCAGTAACTCCAGAATTTCAGATGAAGACGAAGACCCACATGAAGAATGATACAATAATTCAGACAGTGGAATGTTATTTTCATCAGTGGCACGCCATAATCTCATTACATAATCAGATCTTCAATAATGCAGAACAAGACAAAAGTGACAGAAGAAAAGAAGAAAAAGCTGAAGATTATTATCACAATACTGTAGAACTTTTGATTTTTGATAAAAGATGTCAGATATTTTTAGACTTTTGCGTAAATTGGTAGAAATTTCATGAGTGTGAAGAGTTAAGTGCAACGCTGTACAATAATAATTGACCCAATTCCCGACCTTAAAAGTCAAATATTTCCTTGCCTCACTCGTGGGATTCACATACCCCCAAACTTGTTCTTTTTTTCGCTTCCTAAGGTGTATTCTAAAGTTAATTTTCAATACTAATATCTTACACCGCTTAAGTTTGGTTAGATTTCACTGATTGCAGTTCAACATATCAACAAATGAGGACTCTCCTTATTTTTGACTGCTTCAACCTCTAGGAATCAACCAAGTTGCCAACCCCTTATCAAAGGTATAATCCTCTAAAATAAGTGTTCGGGGCTTAATCAAAGCATTTGATATCTATTTTTTTCTCCTTTTTTATTTTTTCATATATATCTTTATTCTTTGATCACTCTTTGTGTGGACGTCTCTCCCTTAAACTTTCTAAATGACTCCTGTAGTGAGTTTTAGGCCGGTAACTCCCAAATCAGATGACTTTAGGGCACCAGATTTTAAACTCCTACAGACTTAATCACTCGAGTCATAAAGGCTACGAAGAGACAATTCATAATGAGATTATTAAAGTTGTCCTCATTGGGATCTTTTTTTTATGCAATGATTAGTGCAATGCCCCTTATTACATTTATTTTCGAAAATCGACCTCTAACTTAAGATTTTCACCCAATTTTCATCCTATTAGTCTTAGACAATCCACACAAAATTTAGCACACACGGAATCCACATTTATCTCCAAGTTTCCCAACAACAGCTTAATCTACCAAACATCCTATATTTGGTTTAAAGGTAATATGATGTTCAAAGGTTGTTTGGGTTTAGCATCTAAGTTCTCTAATCCAACCTATAAACATGAATCAACCTACTAATGCACAACGCCACAATCAACTCACGTACAAAAATAATTTTCGTTTTACAGAAATAAGCAAAAATCTAACTCAAGCACATAACTTATCCATAACCCGAGAAAGTAGCTTGTACTACTACGAGTAAGGAATCATGGGAGATCTTACAAAACTCTCACAAAGGAGTTGAGAAGGTGAAAAAGGTTTGACTCTAAACACTTCGAGGTGAGTTTGAAGCTTTACATATGAAAGAATCGGACTCAATTTCTGATTACTTCTCTAGAGTATTGGCCATTGTGAATCAATTAAAAAGGAATGGAGAAAAGTTAAACGACACTTGAGTAACTGAGAAGATACTAAAATCTTTAGATTCAAAATTTGACTACATAATTATAGCTATTGAGGAATCTAAAGATCTAGATAATATGAGTGTCGATCAACTTAAGGAATTTTTATAAGCCCATGAGGAAAGACTAAAGAAGAAGGTGAAAGAGTAGACCCAACACTTTTTAAGAGTCTTGTTGGAAGTCTAAGATACTTTACGTGCACAAGGCCAAATATCCATTTTGGAGTTGGGCTCATCAGTCGCTATATGGAGACACCTACCATGACCTATTTTCCGCTACATCAAAGGTACACTTGATTATGAATTAGTCTATTCATCATCTAATGAATTCAAACTTGTTGGATATAGTGACAGCGATTGAGGCAGAGATAGTGATGATAGAAAGAGTACAACTGGGTATGTGTTTTACTTAGGCGACACAGCTTTCACTTGGAACTCGAAGAAACAATCGATTGTAACGCTATCTACATGTGAAGCTGAATATGTAGCAGTTACATCAAGTGTTTGCCATTCAATTTAGCTCAGAAATTTGTTGAAGAAGCTTAGAGTCTCACAAGAAGACCGATCGAAATCCATGTTGATAACAAATCGACATTGACATTTGCAAAGAACCAATATTCTATGATAGAAGCAAGCACATTGATACAAGATATCACTTCATAAGAGGAAGCATAGCAGAGAAAGAAGTGCAACTGAAATATGTATCCTCTTAGGAGTAGATTGCCGACATTCTCACTAAGCCACTCAAGCATGACATGTTCTGCAAGTTAAGAACTCTACTTGAAGTAGCGAAATCAAGTTTAAGGGAGGATGTTGAGTAGTAAACTTGATTTTTGGACTCAATAATATGAGCTTAAGGATTTTGCTCATATGCTTAAATCAATTAAAAATCCCAATATGCCTAATATTTCTAAAAACATTGTCTAGAAAAACCTATATAAATATCTATTAGAAAAATCTATATAAATATTTGAGTAAAATATGTGATGATAAATATGGTAATGTGTCAAGAAGATTATGTGATCTTATAAAGTCTATTTAGAGTATTCTAGGAAAATATCTCGTCCAAATGTGTGGTCTAAAAGTCTCATGTAAATATGTGGTCAAGGAGTCTTTAGAAAATTGTGTGGACTAGAAGTTTCATTTAAACACTATATAAAGGGGTAGGGTCCTCCATTTTGTAATAAGCCAAGTGTGTAAGTTTTGGAGTTGAGAAATACAAGTTTCGTTTTGTTTACTTCCTTATTCTTCTTCCTATTAGTGTTGTCCTTCTTAAAAGCCTTAATCAATCGAAGTCAGTAGACCCCTCTTTCCTCCAATAGAGAAGAATCTAGGGTGTTCAGAGGGTATAGAATCTTTGGAATTATTCATAACAGATCCGCTTACAATGGGTTCTCAGGAGGCCTGCTCTGGAACAAATGAAAGTAGTAACAAACATCCATCATTTCTGCATAAAAATTTCCTAATCCTTTGGGAACCTATCAAGTAGATTATTAAGGAAATTGAGTAATATGAATCAAAAGAGCTCGTTAACTTTTGAAATAAGCGTATGGTCATGAATTCAACGGAAGTATTTGGTATATCTCATTTTTTTCGCAAGTCAACAAACTTGAGAAGTAAAAAACGCTGCATAGTATCAACAACATAAGCAAATTGAAAAGATGTCTTCTCATTACAAAAAAGGAAATTACAAAAGAAAATTAAATTACAAGAAAGTTCAATTTTTCCAAGCTAACCAAGTTTTAAAGATTTTTGAAATCAGTATCTTTTTGGTAAGTCTGAAGAGCAGTCTCATTGGCTTGAAGAGCATCCTCATTATCCTAATGAGTGGCCTCAGTTTTGAAGCGACCTCACTTACGAAGCTTACCATTCTAGTTGGAAAGCTTTAATAATGCCAAGGATATGGTTTCTCCCAATGTTTTCCATTTTCATGGACGATGGCTTCACAAGCTTTAGCATTAATCAAGCTACACTCTGCTAGGGCTATCTTCGCTTCCTTCTTAGTGTCTTTAGGGTCTTCAATGTAAATATTCACTTCAGCCCTATCAACCAGAAGCTCGTCCACTGCCTCCTTAACCCCTTTCTCAGCTTTCGTAGTGTAAGCCCCGTTATTTTTCTTAGCTTGATCCAGATTCCTAGAACATCTCCGTGCATCATCTAATAGCTTGGCCTCAATTGATGAAAGATTTACGACATTTCTAGCCAAGTCCTTCCTCCTTACCGTTTATTTCTTTAATTCTTCCATACTCTTCTGAAGCTCTTCGTACCTTTTCTATAAGCTCTCCACCTTTATTTCAAGCCAGGCATCTCATTAGACAAACATCGTATACTGCCTACTAGTTGTCCTATAACAAAAAAGGCTCATGCAAGGTGAGAGTAAATTAACTTCTCCCTATATGTTCGAAGTACGTTGCTCCGCTAAATGCTTACAAGATATATTGAAATATAAGTGAATGAAACTCACTGATTAGAGACAAAGTCGAGGAGGGCCTAAAGAATACCGAAATCTAACTCCTCCTTGGTGAGACGATTGAATAAAAGCCTCACACCCTGTCTCTCTATGAGCTTTTATACCTTATATATTTGGTTATTTTAACCAAATGAGAAGCTTCTAGGACCATCGTTTTCCTTTTGCACGAAGCAAAATTAATATTTTGAGTAGCTAGTGGATGAACCTTTGAAGCAGACTCTAAGGTCACTTATCTTTGTGGGAGAAGAGTGACCAAGGCATCAGTTGAAAACCCAAACATTTTACAGGGGCAAGTACTTAGGCCCTCCAGTAGCTTGAGAGGCTATGTCCTTAGAAGTAGAGAAGATGACCTTACTGCCTTCTATAGGTACCTTACTGATTGGTGACTCATAGATGAATTTGCAGCAAAATTACAAAATAGAGGATATCGTTAGAAATGATTAAAATTTCAACAGTAATTGAAAGAATCCTAGGTGCGCAAGTACTCAATCATTGTAGTATACACTCGTGAATTGTAGAAGTTTGAGTTAGAAGGTTGAGTGGTATTACCATAGCATGAACCTTCAAACGTAGGCCGAAGATCAAAGTTATAAAAATTCAGTGTGGGCAAATTGTTGTCAAACGATCTCCCGGACTATGATGTTACTTGTTGGAACTTTCAGTCGACATTGTCCAGATGAAGGAATTAAATATCGACACGTAAGATTGATGACCCAATCCTAAAACTTTTTGAGGGCCATTGGAAGCTGTCTAATTAATTAGAGTTGCTCACAGCCTGGTTCCTCACTCATTGGATAGCTTAATATACTTGGTCCACTTATCGTATCCATATTGGGTTGGCCCATTACTATGCCTTAACATATCCTATATATGCTGCCCCTCTTTAGCTTTGTCATTTACATGCGTTTTTACCTTATGTTTGAGAGAGAATCGACTATGCCTTTTTGCATTGTGCTTCCGCTTGCAGTTGTTCTCATTCCTTTTTCAGTCTGTGTGGCTGCAAAGCACCTTCTCTTTGTGTCATGAGTGGGTAAAATTATAAGCAACCTGAGTATGGAATAGTAGAAGAAATTGGGTCGTGATTTTGGTGGTTTTGATATGGCATAGATTGGTATACTAGGCTGGGAAAAACACCTTGGTTGTCATCCTTACCCTTACACAGAGAACAAGATCTTAAGCAAATATGAGAAAAAACCCGAATGAAGGATATTGAAAGGTAAGAAATTTTAATAGTACCACAGATATCATATTTATATTTTCTGTAAAGAGATTCTAACCGTTAGATCCTGCCAAGTTTGATCTTGGCCATTAAGACAAGGCAATCCTAGTTTTTTATAAAAAGATACCGAAAATATTTCAAACCTATGGATCACAGCCTAACATAAGTAATTAAGCTTGAACTTCGAAGAGAAGATATATTTGCCTACACTGCTAACATGAAGTGTTCAACTTCATTTTTGGTTCACGAAAACAAGGACAATCTGAATGCAAGTCTTGAATTTAATATGAATGATTAGACTCAAAGTTCATGGGTTATTTGTTAACGGGATATGATGTGTCAAAGAGTGGATGCTATCCATCTTCGAATGAAGGATTTGTTGCTAAGACCGGATATGCTAAATCTGAGCTGGTACGTATGCCAACTTTGCCCACGTGACGAAAGGGAACAAACTTTGTTTCATTTCTGTTATCCGTTTATTCATTTAGTGACTTTACTAGTTTTAGCTAGCTCAGGGAAAATGTTGTATGTGGGTCGCGCCTATTGACCAAGCTCGTGGATTGTAAGAAGGTAGGTCTTGCTCACATGTGCGTTCTTTTGGTACTTCTGTGTGCATAGGGTAATAGGTCCTTCCACAAGCCACCCAGTTCGTATAGAGCAAAAAATGGGCAGTTCACAATGTAGAGAACAGCAGAAGCATTGTACTATTTTTGATCGAGCCAGAAGTACCTCATTGATTTTTGACAATATTCATTTTCTTTATCAGTTACGATCTAGTAAGAAAAAGGGAATTGCTATATCTCGCAAGTAAAGTAAGGAAGATTTTGGCTTAGCACCACTCTGTTGAGGCTTGAGTAAAAAATGGGAAGGAAGACTTTGCCGCTAGACACCTAGTACCTAATTTTACAAGGACAGTCGTGCAAATTTTAACTTACTATAGTACTCTATCTTGAACTTCTATGTATGAAACTATGCCACTGTCAACAACGTTTCTAATATGTAATCATAAGTTTGATCTTGATTATCAACAACAAGCGTACAAGGTATGCAAGCACAAATATTGAGAAAGCTAAAATACTCATGTTTGTATCCACATGCTATTCTACATTTGCAAAATCTTTATTGAAGCAAACGTGAATAATAATGCTAAATCTTTTGAAAAGTGACATTAAAACCAATAACCAAGGAATATGTGGTATGGCAATTAAATGTGAAAAGGGTAACAGATTAATTAAAAGCTCACTAATTAAGGATCACCACGTGTTGCTATTTTACCCTCTTAATTTTATTAGATATCTGTAAATAAGTAATGAATCTAAGAAAAAAAGAATAGAATAAAATCTGATTTATTTTCTTTTCAAATAGCTATTTTCTTCTTAACTATTACGTTTAGCAAATTTCACTGAGTTTAGAGAGAGAAAATCTTGACTAAATGAAAAGAATTTTTTAACTTCGATTTTGAAATAATAAACCCACAACCTATCGATCATTTGCCTTCCTTAAACTCCCTCAGTATTTTGATACAAGCCCTAGATAAAGTAACATTTTAGCAAACGTCCTACTTAAACTAACAAGCATCAATAATCCCTCGTGAGAACTTCGCTTTCATACTCTTATCGTATACAATTTTATGGGTTTTGTTGCATAATATTCCTCAGTGCATCACCTCCCACTAAGAAAAATGGTGTTCAATCTCTAAGCCTTGAGACTTTGGATTCAAAAAGATCAACTTATTCTCAATGCTATTGAAAGATCTATCTATGTAAAACCACTAAATGGATCTGTTATGCAGTTTACCAAAGAACGAACTCCATCAATAAATATCTTCAATCTAGAAAGGACAAAGTTAATGAACTTGCACTCAAGGGCTTTTTTTATCCACGAAGATCTTACCTTAAAAATTATATGTGCATTATTACAGATCTTCGCTCCACTGATGGAACCACACTTTCTATCCCCAAATAAGAATTGATAGGTCTTTGGAAACATTCAACATTTGATTCTTAATTGTTCCGATATCATAGTTAATGCATTGACCCACCACAACATTGGGTTTTCACAAAATTATCTTTTGATTTAAAGCCCACCACAGGTGTATGGTTCGTTAACAAGTAATAAAGTAACTTGTGTGTACAAGTATCGTCCCACAAGAATTGATTTAGTTCAACTCTAATTACCACGACCTTGAACGAAACAAGAATAATGAAAGTGTTTGTTTGTGACAAAATTATAACTAAAATAGTCTACTTATGCAATTATGAGTGAATTAACTAAGTTAAATGCAAAATTATGCTAAATGCAATTTGATATGTTCTAACGAATGATAAATGTACTAGGATTGCGAATTTTCATGTAATAATCATTTTTAATCTTAGTTCTTACACTTCGACAATACAGTTGAATATTGAAAAATTAATGTTCTTATTATATTTAACAATCTCTCTCGAGTAAAGTTAAATCCTTTTTCATGTATGACTCAGCTATATTTCTACGATGGATGCAAACATATAAAAATGTATGAATTTTTATGAACACTTAAAAATTTACATAGAGTATAATGATATATTTCTATCCCCTATCAAACCTTATGATAATCTATGTCATGTCGAGCCTATTTTCCTTCTTTCAAATGCATGAAATAAGCAACTATATTCATATAATTACATGCACAATAATCATGGAGAAAATGAATTCATACAAACCATTCAATACTCAAAAACATGTTTTTAATGTTAAACATGTTAAAAACTCAAGATTAAAAACTCATACTACATAATTCATCATTTTCCTACCACATATAAATCTAGCCTAGTATGGTGGAAATAAGAAAATAAAAAGAATATTGAAGAAACGACATCACCCAATTAAATATTGAATTGAATCTTTCGCATCTTCAGGTCATTCTTCGCGCTTGTTGTCTCCTTCTATGCTCTCCAAACCCTTAGGAATGTGTTAGAATGCCTCCCGAATGCTTATGGATGGTCCTAGGGTTTTAAAATACATCACAAATTTGTTTTCCTTAAGAGTTTTAATTAATTAAGGAAACCAGATTTTTCGCACCGGATTTGTACTATGTTATAGCACAGTACAAATCAATGCTATAGTATAGTTAAAAGGAATTCGGCCCTCAAAGTTGCTAAAACCATGTATGCGACCGTATGTAAGTGTTAACTTTCCAAAAGTTGCATTTTAGTCCTTTAACTTCGTTTTCTCATCTCTTGGCCTCTTTTCTTATTTTTTCTTCTTCCAACACTCTCTATCTTTACCAAATTGGTCCTTAAGTCTTTGACATCCTCGTTTCTGCTTCCGGATCATCTTTCAGTTATTTGCACTCTGGTCCCTAAACTTTAATTTTCTTCCATTTTGATCATTTTTCGCTTGTTTCTCATAATTTTCGACACATTTATCAATGTTGTCCTACAAAACATAATTTATATAAAATTAAGTCATATTCCGACATGATTACTAACAATTGTTCATGTTATGGAGCATAAATAGGTGGGTAAAATGGGCTTATCGTTGGGCATCAGTAAAAAGACTCTTTCTATTCTCTCTAGGACTTTTTTTATAAGCATCATTCTACTGAAGTAGAAATATTCCTAAGTGTTAAAATTAGTGATAGGGTGGTTATATCAACACCACAATTTTTATTTGATATACCACATTTTAATTGCAGTTAAATTTCTCAATCTTTGCTCATAAATTGTAGCAATTAATATTTTTTTAAACTTTTTATCGAATTCTTATCTTCAACTTTTCATTAATTAGCAATTTTCATCCTTGATGATGATTTTTATCAAAATATTTCATTTTAAATCTCGAAAATGGGAGAAAGTATTTTTGCATAGTTTTTATTTATATTTTAAAAAATATGATGAGAAAATAAGTTATTTTACTTCATTTCATTAGACCTTTGAACATAAAACTGTTATCAAATACAAAATGTGTTAAGTAATGTAAAGTTAGTGGGTAAAAAAGGCATGAAAACTGTTGAGGATGTAAGTATTAAAATAAACAAAGATTAAGAACTTTAAGCACAATTGAAATGTGGTGCAAAAAATAAAACTGGTGATGTAATTATAATTACCCTTAGTGATGTCATGATCTTTTAGAGACGACTTATACAACATTATGATAACGTCCCACTGTATATAACAAATTCACACTACTAATATTTGTAGGCCTAGGTTATTCTATTGGGCTTAGATCAAGAACAACGAAGCTATCTTTGAGATTACAATCATAACAAACGTAAAGAAAAAATGAAGACTTTATCAATTGTCCCAATCTGCACATGATTTGGTTAAGTTATTCTTTCCATCTACACAATTTTCTTCAAGAATTTTCCCACTATATGTGTGTTGATGGCAAAAATTGAATCAAATGATTTTATTGATGAACAATAACAATAACAAATCAATGTATTTACTATCAACATATTATCTCACCTAACTATGAGTTTTACCTCCTGAATTTGATAGTCTACATGCGTAAACAAGAACAAGAGAAGAAATAGCTAATTTAGAATGAAATATTTAATTTGCAAACCTTTTCAGAATGAAGGAGATATTTATATATTTCCTTTCAAATATTGGGATAGTTGGTAACTCGTGTGGTGTTAGGTTAGTGATGGTAATGGACCGAGGCTCAGGCTTGTGGCATGCCGAGCTCAAGCTCAGCTCATTGCTCAGAGCTCGCCCCACGAGCTCGCGTGTCGAGCTGAGCCCACTAGCCACTCGCAAGCTCGTGATTTTTCAATTTTTAAAAAAAAAAATTGGATTTTTTGACTTTTTTTTGTAAATTCACACATTTTTTGACGGTTTGTGGGCTTGTAAAAAATGGCTGATGGGCACTCGACTCGTAGGCTCATCAAAAATGACTCATGGGCTCGACGAGCCGAGCAGGCTCAGCTCGTGGGATTGAGCCCCCTGCTTAGCTCGGGCTCGAGCCGTCCACGAGCCGAGTTTTAACGAGCCAACAAGTCGGTCGGTCCGTTTGACATCCCTATGTCAGATGGATGCTCCTTATTGGTAATTTGATAACTGATTTCGATTAAGGATCACGTTTTGTTTATTTGTCGATATGCTCCTTAATGATAGCCTGGAGTCAACTTGGATATGGGATTGGTTCACATTTGGATATGCAAACCCTTTGCGTCTCCCTTTGCTTTATCTCTTGTTTTGTCCATGATACGCTTGTGTCTATGGATTGTGCTTTGTGGATCAACAAACAGTCCCCCAAGCCCGGTTTTATTATTTACATTGAATATGGGATTTTATTTACTTTGTTATGGTTATGAAAGGCTATTGAGAGCTTCTTTTCTACTTGGCCTTTCTATTGCTCTAGAAGAATGTGGGAGAAATATCAGCCATCATTTTTTATTGATGCACATTAATTTGCTTTATTCGTTTTTCCTCAATAAATGGCCTGCGATCTTCTTGGGCGTGCGTGAGCTGCACGCTATCTATCTTGGAATCTGAATAACCATCTGTTCATTTTTAATGATTAATGTCCTTATTCAGAATATGTATATGTCATTACTTCAGTTGGTGTCCATCATCTTGCTTCTTTTCTTCTTTTGAATAGTTTTCATTTTTTGAGCTTATAGTCTTCGCCTCTTTTCCTGCCATATCTTCTCATGCTAATTCTTCTAATTCATCTAGTGATTCAACTTCAAATAATCTGACTTTCAGGAGTGATTCTTCCTGTAATTCTTCTTCGATAGAAATTATATATTTTGATGTGCTCATTTATAGAATAGTGACTCACTTTGTTACATACATTAATCTTATAATTTTACGACCTGGGCTAATATTTCCAATGTAACAAGTGAATCCTCTTGAGCGCTAGCCAATCTTAGCGAAGACACGAGGGACATTTTTTAGGCTTCGGGGATCTATAGTAAACTTAATGAATAGGACCTGGCCATTGTTAGAACTCATTTCAACATTCTTAGTAACATAGAGCTTTTACATCCTAAGCCATTTCAAATGGCGGATCGTCCTCCCCAAGTTTGAGATTTAGAAATATTCATTAGTTATGGAACTTTGAGTTCCCTTTTACCCCTTTTATCAGGATACCCTTTCTTCGTTGGACATGGCCTCTTCTCAACTTGCTTCAGTCGGATGGCCCAACTTTCTGGTTCTTTTTTGCTATGGGAGACTGCACACCAGCCAGGAGAGCTTTCTTCTAAGATAATTTGTTCGCTTTATCCTCCTAGGCTACTGGGGGATTTGCGAATACCAAAAAAGGGTATTATTCTTTTTATCCTTGTTTTTTTCATAGCTTGTTCGACGTTGGTATCGCCGATTGCCATGATACCTTCTGGAAAAGATAGTTTTTCTTTGTTTGAGATAATTAGGAATTTCAATCCAACGACATTTCCTTTTTATCCACATTACTCGGACTTGTGGTAAGTAATTGTTAATTTGCCGCTTGCTTTCATGTTTAAGTTCGATGTGCTCTAATTTGATGATTTTGTTAGGTTTGTGATCCAAATTCGGGTGGATTTTTTTTTTTGTTGGAAATAAATTGTTTCCTTATATTTCATGTGATTTTTATGGAAATATATTATTTCCTTATTCCACATTTATTTCATCTTAATGCTATGCCATTTACTTATAAATAATGGTCTTTTCTTTCAGTTTTGTTTAACCAAGAATTGATGACTTCTTATATTTCTCTCCATATTGTCAATTAATAAAACGTCGTGCTTTTACGATTAACTCTCTTTATTAATTTCTTTACCTTTAAATCTTGTTTCTCGTTGCGATCTTCATTACTTCATATCGCGTCATTAATGTAATTCACTAAAATCCTTCTGGGTCCAACAATTGGTATCAGAGCCTGGTTTTTGTTGTGGATTAGTTGAGGTTTTTCAAATATTGCTACTTTGAAGTATGGTATTCCACAATTGGATTGCAATACAATATCTTCTTTGTAGCAAGTAAATATGAGAGCTATTTTGGTACAGTTAGATTTGGATAACGTGTTGATGAATTTTGAGAAGATACCAGCTAATTGGACAGCGGAGGAGAAACAACAGAGGGATTGGAAGGTTTAATCATTGATTCATCTTCATCTATCCAACAATATTCTACAGGATGTCTTGAAGGAGAAAACAAGAGCTGTTTTGTGGTTGAAAATGGAGCAGTTATGTATGACCAAGAGTCTTACCAGTAAACTGGCTCTAAAGCAGAAGCTGTATTCCCATCGCATGGCGAAAGGAGAGTCATTGGAAGACTATATTTTCGTGTTCAAGGAAATTATCGCATATTTGGAAACGTTGGAGGTTAAGTACGATGAAAAGGATCTTGTATTGATCCTGTTATATTTGCTACTGGCTCTTATGCATTGTTTCAGGACACCATTTTATATAGTCAGGATAATTTGATTATAGACAACGTCTATGATGCTTTGCACTCAAAGGAAAAGTTGAAGCATTTGGTTGGAACTACACCGAGGGATGAAGAAGCTCTTGTATCTCATAGTGGTCGATGGAGGGGCAGATCGAAGAATAACAGTAATTTATTTTACTTCTATTGTAGACGTGAGGGATATTATCCGAATAATTGTGATAAGCTGTAAGCTAAAGGTGATTTAGCTGCAAATCGTGGAGTGCAACCTTTGACTTTAGACGAAACAAATGTAGTTGAATCCATGAATTCCTATAACTCATGGAAAGGAGTAAATACTTATGTAGAAGATAGAAGGTGACTGTTGTCTTCTTGAATTTCCTATATTCTGGTTGTTCCGAAAATAGTCCATTGGAATTTACTAAGAGATTCTCTAAATTGAGATGGTGTATATTTCACAGTTACATTAGATATTAAGTACGTTTTAGATAGCACCGATATGTCTTCTAGAGTTGCTTTGTTGGAATAAAAAATTGTAGACTGCACTTTGTGTTCCTTACATAAAATTTAAGTTGTTGTAATCATATTACAATTAATAATAATAATAATAATAATAATAATAATAATAATAATAATAATAATAATAATAATAATAATAATAATAATATATGTATTCGTGTAGAAGGAAGTATAGAGAATATAATGTTATTTTAATAATTTTAAGAAAAAAAGATATGTATGCAATGGAAAAATGTATACTTAAGATAGATTTATGCAGGATGAGAAAAAGAAGTAGAAGTATTTTGTTTGCTAATGAAAGAAGATTGCAAAACATACAAATATATAGTGGAAGGATTGCTAAAGAAGTATTTAAAAATTCATGATAATGCGACACACGAGTATGGCTTCTTGACAGGCAGTTTAGGAATGACTTGAACGATCTATTAGCATAAGTTATGGTAATGGTAGGATCTTTTTGCTTGAGTATACGATATAATGTAGGTAAATTATTAAGAGTAAGAAAGAAAGAATAATATTTCTATCAAATTTATTTAAAAAATCATGATTATGGAAAGAGGAGTATGGCTTCTTTGACAGGCAATACGTGAAAGTTAGGAATTAGTGGATTTAGATATGGGTTAAACGATTTATTAGTAGAAGTTATGGAGTGGATAATGGTGGGATTTTTTCCTTGAGCATAGGATACGACATAAGTTTTGTTTTTTTTTTTCAAATTTAAAATTGAAGGAAGAAGGAATTATATTTTTTAAAAATTTTAAATTTAAATAAAAATATATTTATAATTTAAAATATTGTTGTTATATTAATTAAAAGAAATTATTTAAATTAGCAACCATTTTCAACCCAAAGTGAAAGAAGCAAGAAATTCTCCACTCCTCCACCACAGAAGCACAAAAGAAACTTCCACTCCTCCACCGCAGAAAAAAGTGTCACAGCCACCACGAGAAAATATAAGTCAAGATTAATCTCAAATCTGCACAGATCTATGTGGAGAAGTTCTCCGTGCAGGGAAGAAGAGTAGCTCCGTGCTACTCCGCGTAGCACAGAGAGCAAGAGATTTTTTTATTTTTTATTTTTTGTTGAAATGTGTTTTTTGAATACTTTTTTGCAGATGTCTTTAGAATACATATTGTCTCCAAGCTAGTGGTTTTTTGCTACTATCACTTAATTTCCAAATAACCAATATCTCAAAAATTTTGTAGAACTTATAGATGCAAATCAACAAACTTCTTTGACATGCAATAATTTTTATGGATTCATGTATGGAACTGTTTATAGAGCGGAAGAAGAACAATTTATTAGTAAATTGGTACACGAATTTATAATGAGACTTGTGAATTGTAGCCAAAATAATGAATTTTGTGTGCGATTAGATAATTATTTTGCTTGGTTTGGCATGGAAGAATTTTGTCTCATTACTGGATTACCTTGCCACGAACTATCTATGAATCTTGATTTTAGTGATAGGCTTAGAAATGAATACTTTAATTGCACAAAAAAATTAGCATGAAAATGCTTTTTGAAGTATTCCACATGTGTGACGATGAAGAAGATAAATTTAAGCTGGAATTGTTTATGTTGGTGGAGTGTGTTTTGAAACCAACTGGAAGATACATTGATTATAAAAATCTTAGCATAGTTGAACACCTTGATGAGTTTCTTACGTATCCATAGGGTCTGTTGATAACCGACCTCCGGTCTTATAAATATTGCTCGTAGTCCTCACCTCGTACGCTTGTGAGTTCGGCCATAAAAGCTAAGCTCGGTACATCTTAACTCCCAGGGAACATAATGATTACAGATTCTCAGCATCTTGTCACATCACCCCTTCAATCATTTATACTTGCGGGAGATGACGTCAGCACTGTCCAAACCCACCAATCGATGGTCTCGGTTCTCCAATTCCTCATAGACCATCATTACCTGAAGGGAACATTGGCATGATGCAACCGATGTCATCAACCAATCAAGAGAGAAATCGGCGGCCTGCCTCCCGAGTTTGACACTATAGCTGATTTGATTGATGTTACAGGCTTTCAAATGAAGTCTTCTATAAATAGAAAAGAATAGTTTTCTTTAAGAGGGGGGAGAAGGGAAAAAAAGATTTTTGACACATACGTCTTGTACAATTAATGTTCAAAAGTATATTCAATTTATTTACTTAGCTTTTCATTATCAAGATAAGTTGCCCTCTTTCTTAAAGTTGGCTTAAGAATATTCAATACAATTTTTGACATCAACAGGGTCGTAAGTCATATTTTGTTTTGTTAAACTCACTACAAGAGTTACAATTGGAAAGAGTACAAAGGATGCAACAGAATCAACAAACAGATTGTATGTATTCTTTACATGGATATCCATTTGCATTCTAGATATTTTTCTATATTCTTTTATTGACATATTATGTATAATCTATTTATATAATAAATAAATTGCATAAATCTAATTTTTTTAATTATGTTTTAGTATTGAATATATGAAACATTTCTTGAGATCGGACAAAAATTTGGACATGGCAAATACAAAACATTACAGAGTCCACGAATGCACAAATGGAAGTCAAATAAAATATTAACGAAAAAAGTGGTTAAACAATTTTTGGTTACTCAAGAGTTATAATTTTTTTTTATGAATTCACAATTACACGTGCATTTAATTATCTTAAAAAGAAATTCAACAGAATTATTCTAATATTTCATTACAGTTACAGATCCATGTCCTTTTAGTGCTATAACCTACAGAAGAAGAGTTACAAATATTATGGTACACAACTCTTTTACTGACAGTGGACAACCAACACAGAGTATTAGATAGCATTGTGAATGGAGAATTCGACAATGTAGCACAACAACAAATCCAAATGACTCCATGTGCAATAAACAACCATTCTTGGTGCTTCAAGGAGACGTAATTCGATTGGAGTAGGGCCTAATTCTGCTTCTGGTGGGTCTAACTACATAACAAAAGAAGAAATGAAAGAAATATTTAGTACGTACAGGCAACAAGTTAAAAGCACACATTCTCAAAGAATCAAGAAAACAAGAAGCTCATTATCATGCAATTCTTGAGAATAAAAACAACTATTTGAAGTACATAAAAAATGGCAAGAAGATCATATGCAATCTGGTATGCAATCTTTTGTCGATACTTTAAGTTTGTGTGAGACCTTGTTTAATGCACATATTGTCGAGAAATCAATAGGACAAGAAACTCATTACCAGGCAATCCTTGATAACCAAAAACAATTCTTCCAACAATAACAGAAATGGCATGAAGATTAGTACCAAGGCATGTAAACTTATGTGAACACCAGTATAAGATCAGTGAGATCTTACATTGATGAACAAAATAAGAATGTGCTGAACAAATTACATGACTGGGAATCAAACATAGAAGTAATTATAGGTTTTATACAACAAGATGTTAGTGTCCATAGTACTTGAATTCCTAGTAATGAATTGAAGCAACCATCAACATCTCAACAATTGAAAGTTTTGAAAGGTTAAGAAAAGAAAAGAAAAATAAGGAAAAATAGGTACAGTCTCCATCATCACCCATAAATTATCCTTTAGAAGATTACCTCACGGACAAGTACACAGCGATTAGAGATTGGATATTAAAGAATCCATCGGGATAACATATCTAATTCCCCTTTATTAGCTTGAATATTATAATTCTATTTCAATTTATTAAACACTAACTTAAATTATGTTAGTCAGTACATATTGGGATGATGGATCTGGCAATGTCTATGAAAGATACATGTTGAAAAGTTTAATGGATACAACAAAAGATATGAATATTGCGGTAAGTAAAGTTTAGTAATCAGAATCAACTTCATTTCATACCTAATATATGTAATTTGAATCTATTTATTTTATTAGGATATTGAGCTAGAGTTAAAGTTGTTGAGGCGGTTGATTAATCACGGTTCAACCCTTGTTTCTAAAGAATATATTCAATTGTAGACTTTGGATTTGAAATTGAATGTGCTTGATGGATGACGTGTTAAATAAACTTAGAAAGAGGAAATCCTAGAAATCAAGTGGATCTAACTCTTTCACAAGAGTACATAAATGGCAGATTGTCTATAGGAAGTCGTCCATGATTAGGATGTAATAATATATTAATTCCATGTACATATTCAGATAATAGTTGGTATCTTTTTTCTTGTTAATAGTCGTGAATGGAAATTTTAGATAAATGATTGCAGCCACAATGTTCACACACTAGAAGAAGTTAAGACACACGCAAAAGCAACATTCATTTCGATCCAAACATTATTGCTGTCTTTAGTTACCAGACAAGATTTAAGGAAACTTAGAAACAAACAAATGAAGCTGGAGATCATACCTTACCTACCTTGTACAAATAATGAGTGAGCATTTAAACTATTTGTTATTTACTATAATATTTAATTTCCTATCTAATTTGATTTTACATACTAATTTAGTCTAACATAAAACTATCTATTTATTTTGTAGGCCAAACTTTGCAATTTTTGTACTAAATATATACAATGTTTCATGGTAGGATATCTAATAGAATCCGTTTCACCAGACAGGATAAGGGTATATAAAAGGAAGATTGTATTGGATATTTATTATAATGAATTTTTCTACATCCTCATTTGTCCTAAGGTCCTGATTGTAATGAATAATTAAAGTATACTAACTTCTCTGTGTTGAACATTGTTAGAATGAACGTTATGTAACAAGGTTAATCTAATTAAGTAATGTACTCTTTTAAGCGTTATGTGGTTTTATTTTCTCTTTTCAGTTTGTTGTTATATTGTTGGTTTTGGAAGCAAGGCTACCAATTAGTGTGAGAGATTAAATAAAATAAAATAAATAGAGATACATTTAATGTTAATGTGAGCTATTACAATAGAGATGTATAATTTGATAATTTGAGAAGGATAATAATTAGAGAAGGCACAAAAAAAGGACAAAAAATACATTAGCAAGCTAAAAAATATATACTAGCAAGCAAAATATAATTGAAACGATCATAACTAATCTTGTGTAGCTTATCGCTATTCTCCTGGATCTTTACAATAGAAAATCTCTTTTGTAGGTAACAACAAAGCAACAAAGATAAATTCTTCAATAATTTGTAATTTCATACTTGTCATCATTTGAGTAAACAGTTAAATAGTACAGAAATAAAAAATAAGTTACAGAAATTTGTATATAATATACAAGAAGAAAAAAGCTGTACTAATGCAATACAGATTTAAAGTTTACAACCTAATATGAATTAGTAATGTGAATTAATGTAAATAGGATAACGCTACTATTTAAAAGATTACTTGTTTTATGGTTTTATGGATAGAACTTAAATTTTATCAATGTTTATTTGAAGATGTCATCTCATGTCTAAATGTCATATAAAAGAAGAGTAGGAAAACAATTACACAACTAAACTAAAGATAAAACTTCATCATAAACAACATTCTTGGTACATTTAGCATGGACTTTATCGTCAAGTATTGGTTTGGCAAGAATTTTAAGACATCTACTTGTTTTTGCTCTTGATAATGTAATACATAATTGTGAAAATACTTGCTGTAGAAAATATATTCTAACATAGTCTAAAGTTTGTCCTTGAGATTTGTTTATGGAAATTGTGTTCGTTTAAATGGAAATATCGTTTTATTAGACTCTACTAGAATAAAAGAAATGCAAGACAAAAATACTTTGTTACCACTATACTCTCCAGTAGCAATTTCGGCATGAATCAAATTTCGTTCTAAGTTTTTGCATATCAATCTTGTTCCATTACACAATCCTTCTGGAGGATTAATATTTTGGAGTAATATCACAGGACAATCAATCTTCAACACTAATTCATGTAGTGGTATACCATTTGAGGTTAGAGAATTGAAAAAATCTTCTTGCATGCACTGTCCTGTTTTATCTAATATTTTGTCGAAGCTGTAATAAGCAAAAGCATCACCTGGGAAATGTTTTATGAGAATATTATTGATGTCATCAACATGCTCAAATTTTGAGGCTAAAATTACACGATTGATCACACACTGAAGGTTTTTTGAATAGCTGGTTATTTCAGGAAAACACAAAATCAATTAGTTTATGTAATGTCGTCTTTTTTATAATCTAAAGTCATATGAGACCAAAGTTTAATCATATCACAAGAGTCTTTATTTTCTATTCCGTTGCCAATTTGATGTAAATATTCTGAAAAAATGAGGACTAAGCTAGCTCGCATATTTTGAATAATTTGACTTTTGTAAACAGGAGCCATAGATAAGAGTTAACAAGGCTTAATGCAATTATTTTCTCTTTACTCCATCATTGAACAACAAGTAATATTTGGCGAAAATTCCCATTTAGAACAATTACCTTTCCACCAAACAGTAATTCAACATTAGTTATATCTCTTAACATTTTGTCTAAGGCTTCAATAGCTTGAGAATTTATCATTGAAGTTTCTTCCCAAATAATTAAACGTGTCATCCTAACAGATTAGCTAGAGCAGACTACTTACTTACTGAAGAAATACTATCATTATGAATATGAAGTGGAATTTTAAACCTTGAGTGTGCTCCCGACATTGAACCGGCAGCCACTCCTGAATGTGTAGTTGCTAAAACAACCAAATTTCTTGATCTAATTGCTGCAAACAATCTATGATACAAAAAAGTTTTCCGTGTTCTACCTGGACCAACAATAAAAAACATATCTTCAATATTAAGGAAAATTTTATTCAGTATTACATCATATGCAGCTTTTTGCTCTTGGTTAAACTTTTCTACACACAAGATATATCTTTCAGATATTAATATTCCCAATTCTACATTAACCAGTCTTTCTAATATTTCCTCATGTTGGACATTATTGCATAAAGAGCTAATCCATAATCATTTAAAGATTTACCGAATGGTTCTAAAAATGAATTTACAGACAGTAACATTTTTACTTCCGCATCGTGTAAACTCACATTTTCCTTAAATAATCTTCAAACATAGATTCTTTAAATTGATGCCATAATTTTTTTGGATCATCAGCAAAATATAGAACTAAAATAGTTGCAAACAAGAGATGCAAAGAATTTGACATTTGATAAGTACAAGCTTCCTGTAAGCACTATTCACAATTATCATTCCCTCTAACTAAACCTTGTAATGTTGCAGCTTCACGAAAAGTTTTTACAAAAATGCCATTGACGAATTTTAAACTGTTCATGAAATTATTCTTTCGATTTATATCCGCAAGTGTACGGTTCGTGACAAGTAATACAGTGGAAAATTGAGTATGAATATCGTCCCACAGAGATTGATTTAGTTCAATGTTATTTATTCTACAACTTAACCGAAACTAAATTTTTACAAGTGATTTTATAACCTAATTACTCTCTAACCTAAGCTATTTATGCAATTAATTATGTAGGCAATGACCAATATGCAAATTGATGTTTAAATGAACTAAAATGCTATTAAATGTTGAGAACTCAATTTAATGTATTCAGAGATTGTATAGCGCAACAGGATTACGAATTCCCAAGCAATGTTCAATTTAACCCTAATTTCACAAATTGATAATACAATGAAATTTTGAAAAATCAATGCTTCTAAATTTATCCAACACACTCTCTCAAATAATGTTAAACCTACTCTCATATACCACCAGCATATATCTCTATGACGGGTGCAAATATATAAGAATGCATATAGTTTTATAAGTATTTAAAGATTCACACAGAGCATGGCGGTATATCTCTATCCCCTATCGGACTCTATGATGATTTATACCTTGTCGAACATATTTTCCTTTTCTCAAATGCAAGAAATAAGTCACCAAAACTCATACAATTACGGGCCCTTAATTGCAGAAATTAAATGCATAAAATCATTCAAAATAATCAAACGTGTTTTAATGTCAAAAATATGAAATAAGGAATTAAGAATCATATTACAAGGTTCATCGATCTCCTAGTATAAGAATTTCTAGCCTAGCATGGAGAAAATTACAAAATACATGATAAAAGCATCACCGGGTTATGAATTCGCTTGAAATTATGAATTCGCTTGAAATCTCGATGATCTTCGTGTAATTCCTTGTTATTTTGGCTAAAAATCCTCTCCAAGATGTGTTTTCTTGCCTCTCAATGCGTTCTCCCTCGAAATCTGACAGCTCCAGGTTTTTATATTGCGTCCCAATCGAGTTCAAAAAGAGTTATATCGAAAATAGGAAACTGCAGGATTGGTCCCAGATTTTGGTCTATGCAACCACATAGTACAAAGCTATGCAACCGCATAGTTATGCCAAAATGCCCACTTGAAGTCTTTGAATACTGCTATGCGACCGCATAGATTTTGAACTATGCGGCCGCATAGTTCAAACATTTTTTTTCGCCGAATATCTTTTAGTATTTTAGTCATAACTTTCTTTTCAAATCTCCGATTGAAGTGATTAAAAGTGCGTTGGAAATCTAACTCAAAGATCTATAATTTTGATAGAAAATAGGATTTCTCAAATGTTTACTATGCCAAAAATGAGTCTCAAGTAGAAACTAAAAATCCTGAGCATAGTTTTTTCGCTTGAAAGTTGATACGTGATAATACTTTGACCCTATTTCACCTCTTTGACTCCTTTCCTCAAATGATTGACCTCTAACACTCTTGAATCTTCATTCCATTGCCCGTCTCATCTATGGATTATTTGCAACTTGGTCCCTGAACTTTCATTTTCTTTCGTTTTTGCCCTTTTTCGTATCTTTTCTCTTGAGCTCCATCAATATGGCCCTATAACATGAAATTTCATAGAATTACACCATAATCAACCAATTTTATCAATAATTAGTCATGTTTCATGGATCGAATAAGTGTGTAAAAATGCACTTATCATAAACCTTCAAAAGATAGTGGTCCTCTAACATAATTTAACAATATTTGCAAGTAATATCTTTCAGCTTCACCTGGACTTGCTGATACAATCCTTCCAACCACAGCACCTATATTTTTTCTAATTGTCCTTATGCTGTCCATCCCACACAAAATGTTCAAGGAATTCTCTATATAACAGCTTTCTTGCTTCTTCATTTGTAGCATTTATTGTAAAAAACTTGGTTAACATAGTTTGTTTGAAAAAAAAGGTTGTCTGATACTCTAGGAAGATCATCGGTATTTTTATATGTAATTAGTTGCTTATCTTCTAGATGTAATTGTAATGAAATAACAATTGGATACATTTCATACATAGTAAATGCATAGATCTTACATATTGTTTTAGGTGGAGATCCATCTATCAGACTGGAATTTTGGTATTTCATCCATACAATCTAATTCATTGTCATTTTTCCCATAGAAATTGACTTTGTCATGCCCTTTGTAAACATGTTTATACAAATATTTAACAACTTTTATTGTTGAACATATTTCTACATTAATATGACAATCATATATTAGCTAATGGATAAGAATTATAAGGTACAATCCACCTATTATCAAGGAAGTGTTCACTAATTTTAACTTTCTCACCATCATTACATCTCCTATATTTGGGATAAGAATTTCCGTCCAAAGAAGTGTGTTATTGTATTTATGTGGATAACGAATTCTACATGTTCTGCCATTTTGCATGCACACATTGTTTGGATTTAAAGAACCACAAGGACCATACATCATATGTTTAACAACAATAGAATGCAAATAAGGATAATCTATACTATTAGGGATTTCAACAGATATTATCTTGTCCACATTTTCAGGAGAAATAATTTTGGAACCTAATTTAAGTATAATTAGAAAGTGAGCATGTGATAAACCTCTTTTTTGAAACTCTATAGCATATATGTATATGCAGCTACAGGTCCAAATAACTGTTTCTTGAATAAATCTGTTTTTATCTCTTCTAACTTTGTTCTAAAAATCTGTGAGACCAAATCAAGTTTGCTTTGAACTTCATTATAATACTTTAATTCTCACTTTATTTCAGGCCAATTCGAATTGCATGTAAAGGTTGAAAAATCTCAGGTTTTCCAAATTTTCAAACTAATGCCATCACATTCTGTATCTTTTATTCAAATCCCCAGGACCACCGATGAATGAGGATGGTAAAATAATCCTCCTACCTATATTGGATCCTCTAGTTTCACCATTTTCTACGCTATCAACAAATCCTTGATAAAGCTCACGATGTGTCCCTATATGATTGTTACAAAAGTAATCCAATATGGAAGATTCAACTTTGACATGCATGTCAACTACATATTGTTGGAAAAGCCGACTGGCATGTAATAGGATAGAGTTATGTAACAACCTTACTTGTATTTTATAGCAATATTACTCACGGCAGAAGACTTGGCATCGTTTCCGCTTCTTCTGCAGGACTAAAGATGCATTAAAGAAATAAAAACGACTAAAGATGCATTATGCATTAAAGAAATTAAACGTGACCAAAAAACTAAAAGTGATCTAAAATCTAAAATCTTAAAACAAACCAATAACTCATTTTCAAACCTATCATTTCATTGTTCAATAATTCCTCTGCAGAATCGGCATAATGTGCACCAATTAACGGTTCTATACAAGAAGTATCAAGATGTTTATGTAATTTATTAACTCTTTGAATGCCCTAATGCCAACCATACTCACTATTAGAAAAATAACAAAGGGTACTGGAGAGAGTTATAACATCCAAAATAATAGTGTACTTTATGTTTGCTACTGGAATGAGCATAAATAGATATATAAAGGGTTCTAACATTTTTCGATGTTGCATCATCCACCAAAATAACAGCAACTTGTGACGTTGTTGGAGTATTGTAAATTCTTTGGTCCATACCTAAAGTGGATATAATTTTTAAACGACAGCTTTGTAAATCATGAGTATTAGTTAAACTTCAAAAGAATTTTGCCTAAAGATTAATCTCTAAGAAGTGAAGTAATTTCTCAATAATTGATTGAGATAATTGATATGATATTTTTAATCAATTTTGAATCTCATTTTTGGTGTCGTAAAAATAAAGTTGTAAATAAAAGGCTTATAATCTATTGGAAGAAGTTCATTCGGGTAGTGATATATCTGTCCCTGAATTATAAAAGTATATATTACTTTATTCTTTCGACATAAATCTTTATCATATTTGACATCAAATGAAGCAAATGAAAAAATACAATTGTAACTTCGGATATGAGTCCTAAATTCAACTGATTAATCAGATGGGGATGTAAATAAATCATACAATTCTGGAGGTACATCATTCATTCTTAGTTGAATGATTCTACCAGAACAACAGAAACCTTTACTTTCTCTTCTAAATTTCTTTGCTCCACAGAAATCACAAACTCTTGGTAGAGGTAACAAATAACACTGCATTGGAATTTATTGTAAAATATCTATATTGAAAGTATTTTCTTGTAAAATGTCTACATTCGAACTATTTTCTTTCAGTGAGAGAGCAATAGCTAGCAAATAGGCAATTTGCAAGTTATAAACTTCAGTGCGAGGCCACAGCACGCAAAAATAAAGTGAAAGTATAGTTTACCTCTTTCTGTTTCTTCATGAACACCCCTACATCCCTCAGATTCTCAAAAATACATGGGATCATTTGAAGAAGGCAAATATAAGAAAGATTAAAATTGAAGCGTATAGATTTATAGAAAGAAGCTAAATTCAGTAGAAATACCTCGTATATTCCGATAATGTTGAAATCTTCCTGCTCCTATCTGCATTTCCAGTCGACCTTTTTTTTCAATTCTCATGCTTAGACATATAGTTCTCAACGCCGTGAATTTTGAGATTGTTTTGTTCTAGAATAATAGAATTATACAAAAATTAGTTTCATATTAAATATCAATTCAATGAAATTTATTTTATTTTTTTCGATAAACAAATACGTTTACTCATAGCAGCCAGGAGATTCAATCTCAGAATGCAGTCTTCACGCGGTGCAGGTATATCCGTGGAAATAGTCTACACACTATGCCGAGTCAGAGTAGAGAGACTCATCTGTGTTCGTGGAGTTTTCGCCCGCCACATATATGCATGCCCATACCGCATTCAAATCCAACTAAATTTAATTTTTCAAAATTCAATGGACTCACACAAAATAAAGTAATGATCGTGTAACTTACATAAACCAACCGATGAAGTCTGTAGAATTTAAGCCTGCAATTCAATTTAATTTTTGGATTCGGAAAGAGAAGAAAAAAGAAAGTTAAAGGAAGATGAAGAAGAAGAGTACTATATGAATGGTAAATTGAAGGGAAAAATGGAGAAAAAAATAGTACCAACATGCCTCACGCTTGCAATGGGCCAACTTCAACTAATATATATTTGCGACACGTGTCCAGCTAAGTTTCACTCTTTTATATATGTAGGACGACGAACTATAATTGATTTTGCATTTTTAAATGAATTTTGTTGATTTATACCAAACTAATGGAGTTTGAACGAAAAATTTCCTTTAGATTAGAAATTATCATTCAATAGAGTGGTTTGAATGTTATTGAAGGCCTAATTGGTTTGGTTATTATAGGTGGTATGTGTTAGGTTTTTGATATCCAAATTCGGACAATAATCTAAAACAGTTGTATTTTTTATCAACACCAAAGTGACAACTCGACTCAGAAACAATTAATGCACCTTTGGAGGGTCTAAGTTTGAGTTGGGTTAGTAGCTTGGTTAATGTATGGAGTTGGTTATTGTTAGTCCATTAACTTGGCCTATTATGAGTAAGTGTTGGCCCAAAACTAAACTTAATTCATATATACACATAGCCGTGTTTTCTTTTCATTGTGGGCGTGTATGTTTGCAAGAAAGAGGTAGCCGAGGGAAGAGCAAAATGGAAGCCGATTTTGGGGTGAATGCAAGAAAGATTAACCATTATTTTCTTCTTCTCCTTTCTGCATTTGTGGATTGCAAATACCACTACCAAGTGTCTCATTTGTAGGAGTAAAACTAAGGTAACCAAAGGTGTTAAGGATTGTTGGGTCAAACCAGTTGATTAGTGTTCATTTGGTTGTTTTCTAAGCCCAGAATCAAGGTTTCTCAAAGGATTTTCACGACAAATGGTATCAGAGCTTGTGTTGTTGAGAATCTGTAAATTTTTGGGGGCAAAATTGGTTGGAAAATGTAGAAATCAAGGCTGGAAAATTGAGAAGAAAGCTGGACAGAAATCTGGGATTTAAAAATAAAGCTATCGAAATTATTCTGATATTTTCCAATTAAACCAGTGGCAGTTGGAGAAATAGACACCCCTATGGACTGTGCAAACAGAGGCGCATATGTGGGAGTGGTGCATAATCGCTGGCGCCGGCCCATGAGCGCAAATCCGATAGAATTCGGTAATGACTCTAAAAGATAGAATGCTGCTGGTGGTGATACGGACATTGCGGTGCTGTCGAATTCAGTTTTGAGCAATATGATGAAAGTTGGACGATTTAGCCCTTGTTCATTCGGCTGTCGGATGCCATTTTGTATTGTTGCGATTGCTAAAAGCTTAAGGCGAATAGTGACTATCCTAAAATGGTGAATTTGCATCTTCTGGTATATACGGTCCTTCAGACGTGGTACACTCGATATCGTGTTCTTATCTAACCCATTCGTCTGTCTGTAAAAAACGACAGACAGTTTATTATGTATCAAACCATCGGTATTTTGTTGGTTCATAAGAGTAAGTACCAAACTAATCAAAGATACCGAGAGCAAAGATATGTTATGGATCATCCAAAGCACCTTAGCATGGCGTACTCCTCCTGTTCGAACCAGGGTTTGAAACCAAACCTCTCCTGAAGAGGATATGGTTTCGATTTTTCGAGATGTATCAGAACTTTTTCGATTTATTTCGTATAATAATATAAAATAATATAATAAGTAGTGGACAAACAAAAAAAACACGTAAACCAAGCATTCATCTTAGATTCAATAGAATTCGAGAATCAATCGTCTAAACATCTACAAGAATTGGCTTAGAACCATTCAAATACATATGAATTTATCTGTCCACAATCAAGGGGTTAAGTTAGTGGTACTCCTTTTGCTTAGTATACCTAATCCTAATGAATTTAGGAAGTCAAAATCATGACACGAAATCGTGACGTTAGGTTTGGATTTATCGTGAAAGGATAACCATTACTTGTTGCTAGACCTATGAATTATTCGCCTTAGATTCATTGTGAATTTGTTGCCAACATTTTCTACACTGTTAGAATTGCATGTGACCTTAGGAAAGTGTGTTTGACTATTCTATGTAAATTATATCTATACTTTGTTTGTGATCATTATTTGGTATTGATGACATATGTGGTCTAAGGCAAGTGCAAAAAGTAAATTATGCTTTAACTGTGGTAAAATTGGACATGATGAAATAAATTGTCCTATGAATGATAATAAAAAGGAAAGATGAGGATAGAGGTGAGCTGAATGTCGTCACTAGGTCGAGTGATGACCTCAGTGAGATTTATTGAAAGTAAACCTAGTTACTGCATGCGCATGTGTGTAATCTTTTCTACATGTGTGATTACTTAATTCTATTGCAATGTTGATATATTACACTTTCAATATATTTGATGTGTGTAATTGCATGAATTAGAGTGATCTCGTTACTTTATGTAATGCGATTGCATGCACAATAGGTTGAGATTTGTGGCATACTCATTTTCCTTTGTGAGTGGTGTGAAAGTGTGGTAGTGAGAAGAAAGATGGGCAGTTATTTTTTCCTTTATCTTTGTGAGCCTGTGTGGTTTGTGAGATTGTATGAGGCAGCCATGTAGGATTATCTTCTTCCTCTTTGTGAGTCTCTTTTATGAGTGTAGTGAAGTAACCGACTCTTTTTTCTATTCCCTTTAAGAGTGCCACATTCACCATTTCTTTGTGAAATTTTTTAGCATTGGTGATTGGAGTAACCTTGTGGTATGTAGGTCAATTTAAATTGAGTCCTAACCTTTGTGGTCGTCAAAGGTGTTGATTTGCCATAGTGGGTTTCTTATACATTAGCAGTGTGATGTGTGTCTTTTGCTAAAGGTAGAGCATAAATGCCTGAAGATACATTTGTGATATATATGGGGATGTAGAGTGTGACATTTGGATCACAAGTGAAGAGGTGATTCAATGTTGGAATCCTTTTTCTGAGAAAAGACCGTGTACATGTGGAGTGTGAGAGGGGCACTTCTATCACTTTTGTTAGATAAAGACCTATTATCCACGTAGGTTGGGAGAAGTGATGTAATAATAAAATATTATCCAATGACTTAGGATCTATTGTGATTTACCAGTTAGACATGAGTTGAGTGATCATCAAGTGTGCTTATTAGGCGATGAGATGAGATATATGTTCTTGAGGTATAAGCAACATAGAATGGGATAGGATAAGTGTGGTAAGATTTTTTCACAGGATCATTCACACATTTGTTACATACTTGATGTTAATTTGTTGTTCTATGTAAACGTGATTTTTTGGGAAAGATTTGTGTGTTATCCTACATAATATCATCATCGCATGCTCATTTGCTCTTGATTGATTACTGTGAATATTTGCTTCTACCTGGGTATTCTTGACCTTAGCCTGGTGAATACTTGGAGTAGATATGGTATACATTTCATATTGAAAGCACCAGGTAAGGTCTGCGATTTCAATTTTGTTGGTTACCTTGATTATGCAAGTACTAACTATGTGTTTTAATTGCTTGTAAATTTATTGAGCACCAAGGTAAAGGTTTGTTGGATTTTTGATACCCAATAAATTTGAGCGATGATTTGAAATAGTTGTTGGATTTTTTATCAACACCAAAATGACGGCTCGACTTAGAAACAATTAATGCACCTTTGGAGGGCCTAAGTTTGTGTTGGGTTCGTAGCTTGGTCAATGCATGGATTTGGTTATTGTTAGCCCATTAACTTGGCCTATTATGAGTAAGTTTTGGTCCAAAAATAAACCTAATGCATATATACACATAGCCATGCATTTTTTTCTAATTATGGATGTGTATGGTTGCAAAAGAGAGGCAGCCAAGGGAGCGAAAGGGGAGCCGATTTTGGGGCGAATGCATGAGAGATTTAACCATTGTTTTCTTCTTCTCCATCCTCCATTTGTCACTTGCAAATACCAATACCAAGTGTCTATTTTGTGGGGGTAAAACTGAGGCAACCAAAGGTGTTAAGGATTGTTGGGTTGAGCCAGTTGATTGGTGTTCGTTTGGTTATTTTCTGAACCTGGAAGCAAGATTTCTCAAGGAATTTTTACGACAGTATGGTCTTGGATAAAATCACACAATGTACCTTCATGTGATCTTTTTAAGGTAAGAATTTATATTTATCTAATAATTTTTTATTATTGTGTGTAATTAATAATATGATTAGTTAAACTACAAAAATCCCATTAGTTAATTAAAGAGGTGCCTTTTAAGATTATCTAAATAGGTGTGCCTTCATGGAAAACACTATTTCAATTTTATAAATTCAAAATTAGATTTCTGTCTCTTTCTAACAATTTATAAATTGGTGTTCAAGAAGAAGAAGATATCAAGGTGAACCATTGAAAAAATTTAAGATTGAAGATTATTTTCATCTCTCTTTCCAAATCTTTAATTTCGGATGATGTTGCGTGTATTTATATTGTGTTTTTATATTATTATGATGCTTGGCTGTTGTATAGTTTTTGGGATAAAATTGAACCTTATCTTATGAAGTTTTGATATTAATTTCTATGATTTTGACATTAAATGTTTGAATTGTTGCTAGGAGTTTGATATTTTTCAATTAATTGGCACTAATTGAATTGATGCATACTTTTTATTGACAGTCGGAAGATGTGGAATATGAATTTAGTACAAGTAGCAATCACTATAAGGTCTTATAGATGTTAGGAATTATTGTCTATGTTTTACATGATCCAATTGAATGATCTTGTGACTTAAGACATCTTCATATGTTAGCATTCGGGACAAGGATGTTTCGAGTCATATGTAAGGATATGTAAAACGCTATTCGGGAAAGATTATTAAACAAGATAGCACATTGATCTTCTCAAGTCCAAATAAATATTTTCCAAACTGTGAGATAATATTAAGATGGAAGAATGTATGAGGATTCAGGATCTTAGTGGTTTGCCATTAATCATGTATTCATAAACATTTTCTACCACTTAAATGAGTTAGATAAGTTAGGCTAGCTAGTTAATCTTAGGTTTAATTAGTAAATACAACTCGTCTCATTTTAATTGATTGTGTGATTTTCAGTTAGATTTAAGTTATTGAAAAGTAGATCTTAATTCTCGTGGGATCAATACTTGAATTCATGTTTATTTTGTTATTTATTTATGAAACCGTCCACTTGTGGAATATCATGACAATAATCTCCTTGGAGGACTCGTATTGAGTCTTAACTAATTTTACATTTTAAGTGAATTTTGCCGATCTTGATAGGAAATTTTTCTTTCTCTTGGATGCTCTAAGAAGTTTTCTTTGGATAGAATGGTTCTAATGTCATTGATGGCATGAGAGGTTTGGTATTTGGCATGCCCTTGGATAAAGAACACAATGTACCTTCAAGTGATCTTTTTGATGTAAGAATTTATATTTACTGAATACAGGTTTTTCATAGTACAATTAGTGAAACTATAAAAATCCTAATGGTTAACTAAAGAGGTGCTATTTAATATTTGGTTCTGAATGGAAAACATTGTTTCCATTTTATATCAACTAAAAGGGCCAAAAGAGAGATCAAAGTTCTTCTCTATTTAATTGATCTTCAAGTGATCTCTCCAAGAAATCATCGAGAAACTACCAATGGATCACTTAATTCATCTATCTGAAAATATTAAGTTCTGAGATTCTACAAACAATAATTAGTGCTGTATAAATTAATGTGCATAGCAATCTAACAAGAGAAAAATGTCAAATTGATATTGATTATGGCGATGAAAGAAACGTTTGTTAGGTTCAAATTGTATTGGCTAGTTCCATGTTCAAAATCATAGTTATTGAGTTGTAATTCTAAAGAGTCTAGAGTTGATAGTATATGTTTTGAAGGAGTCAAAGAACTCAAAGACGAAATAAGGAGAAGAAATCACTGCAAAATCGCTCACTGATTGTGTGAGAAACTTTCAAGTGAAAAAAGCAGGACCTTAATCGCTCACTGTTCATGCCTTGGGCACTCGAGTGAAATCCAGACCATTCACTGGCCGCGAGGAAGGAGCTCGAGCAATCGTCTTATCTAGTACTTTTTCATTATTGTGTGTTATTAATAGTATGATTAGTTAAACTACAAAAATCCTATCATTTAATTAAAGAGGTGCCTTCTAAGATAAGTTTCTCTCTCTCTCTCTCTCTCTCTCTCTCTCTCTATATATATATATATATATATATGATGGAAGACACTATTTCAATTTTATAAATTCAAAATCCAATTTTTGTCCTTTCTAACAATTTATAAATTGTAGTTCAAAAAGAAGAAGATATCAAGGTGAATCGTTGAAGAAATTCAAGATTGAAGATTATTTTCCTCTCTCATTCCAAATCTTTAATTTTGGATGATATTGTGTGTATTTAGATTGTGTTTTTATTGTTGTAAAATAATGAGATAATATTGACGATTATTTAATATTATCATGACACATAGACATATCTTATCTATTCTAAAAAAATCTATTCCATTCCAATTTTAACTCTTATTTTGGACCCTATAAATATAGGGCAAGGGGTTTTAACTCTTATATTCTCTTCACTTTTTCTCTATGTTCATAATACATTATCAGCACAAAAAGCTTAATTTTTCAAAATAAAATAAAAAATAGTGAACAGGGCAGTTATTTTATAAGCATAATTATCTATCAGGTGTATCGAAATTAATTTGAAAACATATAAAAAATTTTATAATATGCATTGTAATTTTCTGCATCTTGAATTTTCTGTGTGTACACATTTTCTATTGCTTGATTTTTTTAATTTTTTTTTATATATTTTTTTAATTTTTTTTGCATGTACAATCGTACATAGCCAACTTCTTTTGTGATGAAATATTATACATTCTTACAATCAGGTTTGTACTATTACGAGAAAAATCACATATATATTGCCTGTAATATCACATTTGTACACTTATCAATTTGTGTGTATTAGTATTGTATCGATTTGTGTAAATTGATATATATGCATTTTATATACACGTGCATTAAATTAAGTGCTTTTTTTCTAATTGACATTTGTCTGCCACCGTAATGTGTTAATTCTGCCTTTATGTTAAACAATTAAGGCATGTGCACATTTGAAATTATTCATAGTACATGTTTGATAATTAATTTCCTTAACTTAATTAAATAATTTTAAATATCCTATTATAAATTTTAAACTAATAATTTATCATATTGTCGCTCATAAAATAGCACAACATCATAATTAATATTCAAAAAGAATATTAATCATAGATATATTTATTATAAATAGTTTGTTGTTGCTACTGAAGAGCATGTACTGTATTTTTTTAATATTCGAGAAGAATATTAATTGCTTCTATCGAGCATGAAACATAATTTTCAATATTCCAGAAAAATATTGACATATTGTTCATGAAGAGCATGAATTATAATTTTCAATATTTCAAATAAAGATACTGATTAGTTGCTGCTGAAAAAACAATAGTAAAATATAAAGTACTCCTGAAAAAGTACGACTCTGTAAATATTAATATTTATCTAGAAAACACGCTCATGAATAGTTAATATTTTTAAATAATAATTTATTGGTGCCCTAAAATAGAACAACATTATTAATATTCTAAAATAATATTATTGCTTTTGAAGTAACACACCATTATTGATAGAAATTTTAGTTGGATTTTACTTGCTCCCGAGAGCATAATTAAATACGATTTACCGTAAATTATGTTTTTACTCCTTAAGAGTAAATTCTTATATGATTTATTATTTCAAATAATAATATGTTAATGTTCCTGAAGAGCATTACACTACGATTCCAATATTTCAAAATAATATTGATATTACTCTTAAAGAAGCCAGAACAAAATACAATGTACTTTAGAATTAGTACATGTTTCAAAGAATATATCATTTTGAATTCATATTTATTGTCGAAAGAAAATATTTAGCTAATGTCATGAAGACATTTATTAATTTGACTACTTAAATGATATATGATTATATAAAATTTAATCGTATTCTTAAAAATTAAATAATATCTTATATTGAACTAAAGTTCAATTCGACTTTATTGTATGGCAAGACTAGTGGGATTATCACTCGATTAATAATGATGTGAAATAAAAAATCAAATGTATATTCAATAAAGAACCAGAGATTCTTCAATTCAATCCCATATATTGTTAGTTCTCTTTCATGAAAATGTTTCATCAATCATCACTAGCTAAAATAGGAATTGAATTCCATATATTTCTGAAAATTAATTAATGTGATAAATGGGGTCCATCATCCTCCACGTTGATCATCTAAATATTATTTGCATATAATAGATTTGATACATATACTAGATAAATGCGTGATATTCAAAAGCTGAAATTTGCGAAATTACTACTCAAATTTTAAAATATGAGCATAATTTTCAAAATATACAATCCAGACAGTGTCTTGTTAATGTTAATGATTATAAATCTCAATATTTTAATAAGTATTAGATGAAATATCGATAAATGGTTTAACACTATTATTTGTTAAACTCTCTCAATTAATTAAGAACAAAATTCTTCCCAATTCTGTGAGAATGCTGTTATACATCATGCCAATAACATAGTTTTCCTTTATAATTGACTTATGGTTAGAACCTAATGTTTTTCTTTATAATTGACTTATGGTTAGAACCTAATTATTTTGATAGTACAGTATATGTAAAGTTGATCCACCACAATGCATTGAGATAAAAATAAATAAAGAATTCTAAGAATAAACGCGTAGTTTGAACGTTTATTCCAAATGGGAGTTAATTGGACAATTCTCTCATCATTAGGGGGAGGAATTGAGAAGTTGGAAATAATGCACAAATGCTTCATTATCTAACTCCTCACAAAGGACAATTTGAATTAAAAGTTCGAAAGATAACTTATTAAATGCATTTATTGACGAAAGAGATCAACAATATCTCACACACTAGTTTAAAGTGCTCCATCACTAATAGATGTCCTAGGAGGACAATTTTATAGCATTATATTTGATATATTTATGGCACATCTAAAGCATGATAATATTCAATTCTAATACAAAAATCTTCAATCGAAAAATGAAGCAAGTACCAAAGATTGTATCATTAAAGAGACATATAATTTTTATAAGTATTTAGACATAACAAATTATAAAATTTTAGAAGAGATTCAGGTACCTGAAGTAATGAAACTTGAGATATGGGAAAAGAAATAGAATCAAAAAGAAAAAAAAAATTGTCTACAACAATTTTACACATGTAGCTAGAAATCAAAATAAATACGTCGAAATATATTGATTGAAATAATAATTGGCCAAATAATAGGGACCCAATCCTAAATTGAATTTATAAGAAAAACTTAAAGTTTTTGGATCCATAGTTCGAACATCAAAAGATTTATATCTATTCGAAATGAAAATGAAAAAAGTAAAGTCGGAATATGAAATTTATGACTCTTTACATATTAAGTATCACGAAAACTTATATAAATAGATAAGTTATCATGTGATGGATATAATCTTAAGCCTCTATCTTGTTAGAGTGACAATTCATGAAATTTGATAAGCATATAATAAATGTGACTATAGTTAACTTATCTTACATATAAATTTAATACTATTATTAAAGGATTTAATATGCTTGAAACACAATTCAAGTGATATTATTATGAGAGGGAGTAAATTCGCGTTGTGCTCTTTTTCTCTTGACCAAGGTTTTATTCCATTGAGTTTTCTTGACAAGATTTTTAATTAGGCAACTTTTATATCGTACACAAAAGAATAACGTACTTTTTTTTCCTTTATTAGGATTTTTCCAGATAAGGTTTTATTGATGCATATTCTTTGTGCAATGATGTCTTTAACCTACAAGACATTTATCCTCAAAAGATACTCTTATGTGTATGAGACTCTCGAAGAGATCAATAAGAGCTATTTTTCGAATCATTGTATTACTATAGTCATTAAAGGTTAATAAATATCTCGTATGAAGACTGTGTTATCTAAAGACTATGGAAGATAACATGAGACATACTTAACCAGAAATTATAGTATTCAAGACATTGATGTACAAGACATGGATAGTTTGACACAAGAATTGAAATCAGGAGGCGTAGCTGTACTCTTTTTCCTTCAATCAAGTTTTGTTCCATTGGATTTTCTTGACAATGTTTTAATAAGACAACATTTTATTACTTCAAATTATTTGTACTCTTTTTTCAATTGTTGGCATTTTTGTTCCATCGATTATTTTGCTAAACAAGGTTCAATGAAATAGTTATTATATAAATAATTGTCAAATGGGGAGTGCTGTAAATTAATGAGATAATTATTTATGATTATTTAGTATAATAATGATACATAGATAAGTTTTATCTCGTCTATAAGATCTATCTCATTTTAATTGTAGCTTTTATTTTGAACCTTATAAATATGGGGCATTGATTCTTAATAATTCACACTTAAGTTTTGACTCTTATATTCTCCTCTTTTTCTCTCTTTTCATAAAATTTAGAACGTGTTTGATTGTCAATATTTTTTATGAAAAATATCATTTTTCCATCAAATTCCTACTCTTGTGTTGTTTAATTGATATTTTTTTCATAAAAAATATTTTTCTACTTTAGGGTGTAGGTTTTTTTTTTTTTAGGCAATTCACTCTTTTCTTCTCTTTCATCTACTCCATCTCTCTATCATTTACCTACCAATAAAAATGGATGAGAATCACATTTTCTAGTTTAAAAAAAAAAAAATCAATCAAATATATTTAATTGATAATTTTCATACAAATAGTTTTTAGACAATTCAATTATCTAAAATTTATTTTTTTCATATAAATTTCATACTTGCA
>NW_019230624.1:165335-212392 GCF_002742605.1 Olea europaea var. sylvestris
CTCCAGGAATCGAACTCTCCACCCTTGCTTCCAGCGTCCCAGCGAAGTGATTGTTCCACCAACTCGGCTGTGCCCTGGGGGGCACGTACACTCTTATATTGTTATGATGCTTGGCTGTGTTATAATTGTGAAATGTCATTTCTTGTGCTTTATCAATTGGTCATAGAGTGATTTCACTCCTGTTCACCTCTTTGAAAATTAACAGTAAAAAGTGCTTTTTAAAGGACAGAAAAAGCTAAAGTGGAACCAAAAAGTGTGCAGGAAGTAATACTTTTCCACGTCCCACTTCATAAACGAGACAAATCTCAAAAAGAGAGGCTGAAATTGAACGTCTAACAAATCGTTGAAATATACATTTGGTCCCTCAAGTTGTAGTAAAATTTTAGATTGGTCCTTAAAGTTTATTTTATTCCTAATCAGAAAATGAAGTTTTTAAAGGTTCCAATATTTTCACCCTGTTAAATTAACTACAACTTCTACTTGTATGCTTTTAACACAATTGTGAAATAAGTTTACCTTATAAACCATTTAATTTAAAATGAATAAAATTAGTACGGGATAAATGAATAGTAATATTTATAAATTTATCAAACGCTTGTTGGCAGTGCACAAGCTCACCAGATTCTACAGAATCGGCCATGGACATCGTAAAACTTCCACAGCTATTAGTCTTAGGTCCTCCGTCAGTTTTCAATGTATACGAACGAGAATTCTCGACCAAATTCCACATTCTGAAACCATATGAATCCCCACTCCCCACAGAAATTTACATGCAAACCCATGGGCAGCCGGTCAGGGCCATACTGTGCTCCGGAAAGAGCCAGGTAACAGCCCAGCTGCTCCGTCTACTCCCGTCACTCCAGTTAGTGATGGCGCCTGGCACTGGAGTTAATCATATAGATCTTCCTGAGTGCCGGCGCCTGGGAATATCTGTGACGAATACTGGTGATGTTTTCTCCCAGGACACGGCGGATTATGCTGTTGGGTTGCTGATTGATGTGCTCAGGAAAATTAGTGCCGGTGATCGGCATGTGCGCCGAGGAGCTTGGCCTGTCCATGGTGATTATTCCATTGGTGTGAAGGTAATCCATATCCATTCATATAATAAGCTCTGTGGACATCTATTGCTCTCCATTGTGCTTTTGGACTAATAGGTCTCATATTGTATCAATTTTTGTTACTTTCCATGGTGCTTTTGGACTAATTTCATTTTATGTTAATTTGAGCTTGTTGAGTCTATTGAGTTGCAACAACCATTCACGCATTTGTGTAGAAATATCCTTAAAATTGGGCTTGTAAGAAAACTTGTTTAGGGCTTGTTCGATAGTGATTATAATAATTGATTTTTTGATTGTTAGAGAGAAAAAGTGTGTCCCACCTGTGAGTGGCAAAATAAAAAATGATGAGTGAAATAGTGAAAATAACGGTAAAAAAATTAATTTTTGAGGTAAAAACTTGCTACCAAACGGGAGATTAAATGATTACATGATCTATTCCCTTCTTAGAATTGACAATAAGCTTGTCTTATATTTTCAACTAGGTGTCGACTAGTTGATTTTTAACTTAGCAGCATGTCTCAATAGATCATCATAGTCCGTTCCTTTTTTTTTCAAAATCGACATCAAAATTGTCTCATGTTTCCTACTAGGTGGCTTTGCAAATCTAGTCTTCAACTGATACCAATTATACTCATTCTGTTCCATTCACAACAAGAGTCCTCAAAAGGGTATTTAACCCTTGTTTGAGCCTCATTTTTCTAAACTCATTTTCAACCATACATTATTCAATAAAATAATTTGACACGTAACTCAAAAACTTTATCTTACCTTTTAACCACACATTTTCCAAAAAATTACTATTCATTAATATATTTTCCCCAAAATGAGGCTCAAACTGTTGGTGAGCTAAGTTAGTATTTGCAGTGAATCCTCCTGTTAAGTAGTCATGCATTATGTTAGGAACTCCCAATTCTCTAGCAAGATTTGTTTAAGCCACTTCGTTTCTTTTTATCCAAGTCACTTCTTTTTTTGTCGAAGTTACGAACCTTGCGGAGGAACCCTTAAATTTTCGGGGCATTGGATTCTCACCAATGTTTGCATTACTGAAGCCAACATTCTCGTTTTTATCAGATTAAGAAGTTTTTCGTTTCCAAGCAAAATTTCTTTCACTTTCATGATATCATCAAGAAGAGAACTGCAATCCCATTCTGTTTTCGAAAGGAAAGGGATCCAGATGATTGGAAATTTTTTCCAATCTAATTCTTCTGAAATTGATTGAACTGGTCTCGAAGCAGACCGGGTTGCATCTACCTCTAATAGAGGGAAAAATAGTCAATTTTGAAAGATCTTATTGTCAAACTCTTTTTTTTTTTTCCAAAAAAATCGTCTTCGGCTCCCTTGTCACCAGGTCACCAACTTTCTTGACCTTCCAGCACTGTGTAGGCGTTAGCCCCAATACATGGTCTTATGACTTTGCGGAGACCGTGTTTTTAGTAAACAGTCGTCCGAGCCTTATCACTGTGACCCCCTTTGTGAGGAGGCACCCCTTCTCCCGAAGTTACAAGGCTATTTTGCCGAGATCTTTAGAGAGAGTTGTCTCGTGCCCCTAGGTATTCTCTATCTACCCACCTGTGTCGGTTTCAGGTATAGACGTAATGATCTAGGCATTGTCGGAGAGAGGCTCAGTGAAATAGACATGTTTGTGAAGTGCGGACTAGCTGTACCTATACAGAAAGACCCTATGAAGCTTTACTGTTCCCTGGGATTGTGTTTGGGCCTTTCCTGCGCAGCTTAGGTGGAAGGCGAAGAAGGCCTCCTTCCGGGGGCTCGAGCCATTAGTGAGCTATCACTTTGGAAGAGCTAGAATTCTAAACTTGTGTCAGGATCTACGGGCCAAGGGACAGTCTCAGGTAGACAGATTCTATGGGACGTAGGCCAAAAGGTAACGGAGGCGTGCAAAGGTTTCCTTGGGCCAGACGGAGATTGGCCCTCGAGTGCAAAGGCAGAAGGGAGCTTGACTGTAAGACCTACCCGTCGAGCAGGGACCAAAGTCGGCCTTAGTGATCCAACAATGCCGAGTGGAAGGGCTGTCGCTCAACGGATAAAAATTACTCTAGGGATAACATGCTAATCTTCCCTAAGAGCTCACATTGACAAGAAGCATCCAATTTTATGTATTGATTGTGAACAACATTTTTTTTTTTTTATCATATTTTGAATTGTGTCTTACTACACCATTTAGATAATTGTTTCAAATTGTAACATGCGAATAACCGAACGTCAATTCATAATGTCATTTTACAAAATATTACTCGAAAAGGGCAAACTAACAATCTTCAACTTGCCCTTTTAGAGTATATGTGACATATCAAGAATACCCATCCCCTCAAGATGCCCATCAAAAACCTTAGCTTGTAAGGTATTGGTGAACGGATCTACACGATTATCTGCTGATGCAATCTTGCTAACTATAACGTCTCCTCAATTAACAATCTCTTTAACAGGGTGATATTTCCTCTCGACGTGCTTGCCTCGCTATGACTCCTTAGTTCTTTAGCATTGGCAACCGTTATACTATTATCGCAATATAGTGTTATGGGTCTCGTTGCTAAAGATACCACGTCAAGGTCCAAAAAAAGTATCTTAAAATATATAGCTTATTTACTAGCTTCACAAGCAACTACCTCCATGGTGGAATTAGTTATACAAGATTGCTTAATACTCCTCCATACCACTGCTCCGCCTCCTAGTGTAAATATTGAACCCGACGTAGACTTCCTAGAGTTACGATCGGATTAAAAATTGGAATCTATATATCCAATGGGATTCAGATCATGTCCTAAATAGACAATCATATATTCTATCATTCCCCGAAGATACTTAAGTATATGCTTCATCGCTACCTAATGTTCTAGTCCTAGATTGGACCAGCATAACAAATATTTGATCTAGCATGAAGCATAGCATACATGAAGCTTCCCACAGCTGAAGCATAAGGAACATTCTTCGTGTATTCAATCTCTGTTGGAGTCTTGAGAGAATGTTCGTTTGATAGATGAATTCCATGCCTAAAAGGAAGTTGTCACTTCTTGAAATTTTGCATCGTGAAACTAGATAATATTTTGCTAATATATGAAGTTTGGGATAATTCTATTTTTCCTATCTCATAAGATACGGATTCCCAAAATATAACAGGCTTCTCCTATGTCTTTTATATCAAACTACTTGTCAACCATTTCTTTACAGGTGACAATATCCCTAATCATTTCCAATGAGTAAAATTTCATCTACATAAAGATTCAGAAAAACTACTTTCTTCCCTTGCATATGATTGTATACACAGGGGTTAACTAGATTTTGGTCAAAACCATAGATCTTAGTGGTTTGATCGAATCTTACATTCCAACACATGGATGCTTGCTTGAGTTCAAAAATGGAGATTTGCTACTTGCAAACTTTTCTTTCATGGTTTTCTTTCACGAACCCTTGAGGTTACATCATGTAGATGGTCTCGTTAAGATGTCTGTGTAAACAAAGTCTACGACCCCCATTGCTTCCTTAAACGAAGTGTGATCTTCTTTTTACTCTGTATAGATCGCTTGAAAAGACTTTCCATAGAGCAAGTACCTAGAAGGTTGTTTCACAACCCACCCACTACGAGTAATGGTTGAAGGTGCCTGATTGTTCAATCTGACCAAAAGTTCTTGCTCTCCTCCCATTGCATGGTCCTGTCCTTGGTTAGGACCAAAGTCCTCATTATCCCCATTGTGAAGGGCATGTGGAGGTACAACAGTAGGTGTCTCGTTCTCTATTATCCCTGGTTCTATTTTTCCACAAGGGTTTGTGGATCAGTGACCATTGATTATGTAGGAGGTTCCAAGTCGTCACTATTTGATTCTATGCGGAAATTTGGAACCGGGTTGTTTTAACCACGTTCTAACACTTCTTCCAATAGAATCTTGCTAGTAGACTTGTATTCTTCTATATATCTATTCTCTAAGAAGGTTGCATTTGTACTAACAAATACCTTCTTGTCTAGAGAACTATTGAAATAGTAACTTCTTGTTCATTTTGGATATCCTATAAAGAAACAAACCCCTGATCTTGATTCCATCTTGTCTATCTTTCCCTTTAGCACATGTGTCAGACATCTTCCTATCCGAATGTAGTGCAAATTAGACTTGCGCCCACTTCACAATTTAGGAGGCATCTTGGAAACTGATTTGGATGGTACTAAATTCAAGATGTAAATGGCTATTAGTAGTGCATATCCCCAAAAAGGAAATAAGTCATTGATCTTACCATATCTAAAAGAGTTCAATTTTTTTCTTTTTGAGACACCATTCTATTAGGGAGTTCTTGGTGCACTCAATTGAGATAATATCCCATTATCCGATAAGTAGACCTTAAATTCTTAGGATAGATATTCGCCAGCCCTATCAGATCAAAAAGCCTTGATACTCTTACCCAATTGTTTCTCAACCTCCATTCGAAACTCATTGAATTTTTTCAAAGTCTCGGATTTGTGAGACATAAGATATATGTATCCAAATCTAGAGTAATCATTGTGAAGGTGATGAAGTACTCATATCCTCCCATAGCTTGAGTACTAATGGGTCAACAAATATCGGAATGCACCAATTCCAAAACTTCTTTAGCTCTTTGTCCCTTATCCTTAAAGGGCATCTAGGTCATCTTTCCTTATATATAAGATTCACAAGTTGGTATGGATTCCACCTCTGACTCATTTAAAAGTCCATCCTTCACCAATCTCTGGATCCTATTTAGATTAATATGATTCAACCTAAGATGTCATAAGAGAGTTTCATTAGTACTAGACGGCCTCTTTATTTTCTTATCAGTAGTAATATTATGTATAGAGCCAATTATAGGACATAAGGAATAGAGACTATTAACCATATGACCCTGAATATGTAATAGAATCATTTAACTTAATTACCTACATGGAACGGGTAAAAAGTACCAAATAACCAACACCATATAAAAGTACAATAGATACCAAGTTTCGTTTAAGTTCAAGAACTTAATAATAGTCATCCAAAATCAAATGTCTATGATTTTAAAAATATAAAGTAAAAGTGCTAAGAGCTTTGGCAGACAGTACTGTTTCTATGCCAACTTTAAGAGTGTATTTTCCTTCATTGAGGTGCTTGGTTTCCTGGAACCCTTGCAAAGATTTGCGAACATGGTTTGTAGCTCCAGAGTCTACAATCCAAATATTAGTATAATCAACCACTAAGCATAACTGAATAAATAGGATAGTGCCTTTACTTGCTGCTCCTTAGCAAGATGACATGGACAATTCCTCTTCCAATGACCTTTTGCCCACAAGAAAAACACTTTCCCTTTGGTTCCCCATCAGCAGTAGTTTTTTTCCCTTTTGACTTGCTATTGCTTTTTGTTCAGTCTCTTCCTCTTCTTTCCTCTTTTGACACCAGAAGGCCTTGAATTAAAGGGTCCGATAATTACAATCAAAGCACTCCACTTTTTGATTTCAGAACAATTTCAGCATTTTGGAGCTCTTTATTAATTTCATTAGAGACATGTCCATCTTGTGTAAATTATAATCAACTATAAATTGTGAGAACATCTCAATGAGAATCTTAATAACCATATCAATCTACGCCTCATAATCAATATCAGATCTTAAACCTCCGCGGCATTGAAATGACCAATCATGGTTCACATATGGTCCCTCACAGATGTGTCTAGTTGCATGCGCGTGTTCCTAATTACCCTAATAAAGGATTGCCTAGCTTGTCGGCTTTAATGTTCAAACATCTCTTGAAGACTTTTCATTATGTCAAAAGCAGTTTCCATGTTCTGATGTTTCGTTGTTAGACATTTGGCATGAATACCAAAATGTAGCAACGGGCCATCTCATCAAAATGACACCACTTTTCATATGCAGCTTTTCGAGATTTCGTGGAATTATCTTTAGGGGCTCTGAGACAATCTTCTGTCAGCACAAATTTTTGTTTTCAGCAATAAGAACAATGTTAAGATTCCTTTTCTAGTCAATGTAGTTTTCTTCCACAAGTTGGTTTTGTTAAGCATCATTGATAACGGATTAAGCGACATTTTGCTGTAAAATTAACGATTCCCCTGTAATAAAATGAACAATAATCTTTGTATGATGCATGTATATGAGTATGCAAATGTAGACCCAAAATTATATTTTCAACTAAAGACCTTAAACCTTACAACTTTTAATACGCCCTTTATAGGAGGTCAATGTAATTGCCAATAAGGTTGAGACCCTCTCACTCATTTTATTAAGCTAGGCATCTCATGTCACAATAAAAATGAGGTTTGATTATCATTTGACCTATGAATAATTTTGTTGTAACTTGTTATAGGAAGTCCTCCAAAAAATTCATATATAATTATAATAACCTCCGCCAATAATTTTTAAAACATCTAAAATATATAAGATGTCATCCATAGAATAATCATCTCATTATTCCATTTTAAAAACATTTCATTATGAGGTCCAATTTTAGTTAATATAAAATAATATAGTCTTCTTATAGGGAGACCGATGTAATTTAATATTAAATATACGTATTTTAATAACAAATTGGATAACAGGGGAGGCTGCATGTTTATACATGCTTATAAACCCTTTCCCACTTATTATTTTGAACCATTGAATTTTCATTTAATAATTAATGTGCCAAATAAGAGCAATTATAATGGCACAATTTTTTTTAACCACATCTAATTAATTTAGAGTGATGAAAAAATATCATATACTAATGTATATGATTTTAGTACACCGAGTGATATTTTATTTAATCTATATGACATGTAATAATCATATATTTATTCATCATCCAGAAAATGATAAAAATAATAATTAAATGAATTGTAATCGCTTATGGTCCATCTTAAGAATTTAAATTACAACATAGATTAAAGCGTTCAATTGGGCCACATTTTTGTCCTATTCTTCAATCTCCTTGTAGTCCAACCCATGCAATGTCCGAAAATTGGGTCAATTTAATTTTTAGTCTCAATCCTTAAAACAAAAAGCCTTTATCCAACAAGATTAGTCGAAGTCTCAAGGGAAAGCTCAAAATTCAAAATTAACCTAATTTCACAAACCCTAGCAGATCCACCATATATCAAGCTTCACCACCTTTCTCCTGCGATGGCACCGACGGCAACGACCTCAAAAGAGGTCGCCACTTCTGTCGCCTCTGGGAGGTGAATGCAAGCAGCCGCAACCACTGCACCATGTACAAATGCTTCATTATCTAAATTCTCGTAAAATATAGCTCGAGCCAAAAGTTTGAAAGATAATTTATTTAGATGTATTTACTGACAAAAAGATTAACAAGATCTCACACACCAATTTAAAATGCTCTCAACACTGATTGATGTCCTAGGATGACAATTTGATAGCATTATATTTGATATATATATGGCGCGCATAAAGTGTAAATGTATTCGATTCTAATACAAAAAATCTCCAAATGAAAATGGAGCAATTACCAAAGATGATCTCATTGAAGAGGTACATACTTTTGATGAGTATTTAGACATAATAAATTATAAAACTTCAGAAAAAGTTTAGTTACCTAAAATAATGAAACTTGAGATATGTAAAAAGATATAGAATCGAAAAAAAGATTATCAACAACAATTTTACACGTGATGTATTGTATCATATAGCGAGGAATCAAAATAAATATTAAAATATATCGATCAAAGTAATGATTGGCCAAATAAAAAGAACAATCTTATATTGAATTTAATAGATAAACTTGAAGTTTCTGGATATACAGTCCGAACATCAAAATGTGTACTATTATGCGAAATGAAAATGGAAAAGTAAAATCGTAATATGAAATGAACAATTCTTTACATAATAAATATCGCAAAGACTTATATAAATAGATAAGTTATCATGTGATAGATGTAATCACAGTCTCTACATTATTAAAATGACAATTCATGAAATTTTATATGCATATAATAAATGTGATTATTGTTAATTTATCTTACATATAAATTTAATACTATTCTTGAAAAATTTAATATGCTTGAAGCATAATTCAAATGATATTATCATGATGGAGAATAAGTACGAGTTATACTCTTTGTCCCTTGATTGAGGTTTTGTTCCATTGGATTTTCCGATAAGCTTTTTAATGAGACAATTTTTATAGCGTGATCAAAAGAATAATGTACTCTTTTTCTTTCATTAAAAATTTTCACCTAGGATTTTTCTTAATAAGTTTTTAATCAGGCATATTCTTTGTGCAATAGTGTCCTTATCCTACAACGCATTTATCCTCAAAAGGTACTCTTATATGTACGAGACTCTCGAAAATATCAACAAAAGCTATTTTTCGAATTATCATGTTACAAAATTCATTAAATGTTGATAAATATTTCGTATGAAAAGGGCATTATCTAAAGACTATGCAAGACAATATGAGACGTACTTACTAAAAATTGTAATATTGAAAATATTGATGTGCGAGATATGGATAGCTTGATACAAGAATTGAAATCAAGAAAGTAGTTGTACCCTTTTTCTTTCGATCAAGTTTTTTCATTAGATTTCTTTATAAGGTTTTAACAAAGCAACATTTACTACTCCAAATCATTTGTACTATTTTTTCATTTGTTGGCATTTTTGTCTTATCGAATTATTTGCCAAACAAGATATCAATAAAATAGTTGTTATAGAAATAATCATCAAAGGAGGAGTATTGTAAAATAATGGGATGATTATTTAGTATTATCATGATACATAAATAAATTTTATCTAGACTATAAAATCTAATTCATTTCAATTGTAACTTTTATTTTGATTCCTATAAATATAGAGTATTGATTCTTAATAATACACACTAAAATTTTGACTTATATTATCTTCACTTTTTTCTCTTTTTATAACATTTGTATTATTGTGATGTTTGGTTGTTGTATAGTTGTGAAATGTCATTTCTCGTGCTGTCTTTGCTTTATCAATCAGTCATAGAATTATTTTCACTCTTTCTGTTCACGTCTTTAAAAATTAACAGTAAAAAGTGCTTTTTAAAGGATAGAAGATGCTAAAGTGATACTTTTGCACTTTCCACTCCAAACTTCATAAAGGTCGTAAATGTCAGAATGAGCGGCTAACAAATCGTTGAAATAGACATTTGGTCCGTCAAGTTGTAGTGAGATTTTAATTTGGTCCTTAAAGTTTATTTTATTCCTAATCAGAAAATGAAGTTTAAATGGTTCCAATATGGTCACCCTGTTAGTAAAATTAACGACAAGTCGACAACTTCTACTTGTATGCCTTTAACACAATTGTGAAATAAATTAACTTTATAAACGAGCTTTTTTGGGCCCCATTAAATGCTAAGAATATAATCTTGAATAGTAAATTATTGGAGAATGTTTGATTAAAAATAAGGAAAAAAAAGTTTAACTTTGTGCGTAGTATTATTTTATGAGTTCTATTACACGTACAAAACAATTTTTTATAAATACCTTACAGAATACACACAATATGGGGTGGGTAAGTTATTTTTTGGATTATTTTACTCACCTCATGTGAGTATCTGAAATTCTTCTTTCTTATTTTATTGAACAATGTGTGGTTGGAAAAAATAGAGAAAAATATATTTTCTAAAAAATGGAATCAAACATTTATTTAGAAATGAATAAAATGAGTATGGGATAAAGATTTACAGTTTGTTTGGAAGTGATTTTTTGCCCCTAAAAAATTAATTTTTTGACTGTTATTTTATTATTCCAATCGTCATATTTGAATTCTTCTCTCACAAATGGACCTCACTTTTCTCCTAACCGTCAAAAAATCAATTCTCAAAATCACTCTCAAACATGCTACTGTCTCTTTAGAAATTTTTTGGCAGATGAAAAGTTATTTTTGTGCCTTTTTTTTTCCACAATGGGTCCCACATCTCTCACAATTGGTCAAAGATTGCAGCTTCCAACGGTCACTTTTTTCCTTCCAACGAGTATAATTTTGCTTTTAAGCTGCACCAGACCGGCCGTTAATGTTGGTGTACAGAAAAGTCTCAAATTGTGGGTCTCACATAAATATTTTATTGTCAAAAAAATCACCCCTGTCCCATCTCACACCTGCTGCTTATCTATGAATATTCTGTAAAGGCTTTATCGGTACATGGATAAATGAATACTAATTTTTATAAATTTATCAAAAACTTGTCGGCAGTGCACAGGCTCACCAGATTCTACAGAATAGGCCATGGACATCGTAAAACTTCCAGAGCTATTAGTCTTAGGCCCTCCAATTCTTTTCAAAGTATACGAAAGAGAATTCTCGACCAAATTCCACATTCTGAAACCATATGAATCTCCACTACCCACAGAAATTTACTTACAAACCCATGGGCAGTCGGTCAGGGCATTGCTGTGCTACGGGAAGAGCCCGGTAACAGCCCAGATGCTCCGTCTACTCCCGTCACTCCAGTTAGTGATGACGGCTGGCACTGGAGTTAATCAGATAGACCTTCCTGAGTGCCGGCGCCTGGGAATCTCTGTGGTGAATACTGGTGATGTTTTCTCCGAGGACACGGCGGATTATGCTGTTGGGTTGCTGATTGATGTGCTTAGGAAAATTAGTGCCGGTGATCGGCATGTGCGCCGAGGAGCTTGGCCTGTCCATGGTGATTTTTCCCTTGGTGTGAAGGTAATCCATATCCATCCATATAATAAGCACTGTGGACATCTGTTGCTCTCCATAGTGCTTTTGGACTAATAGGTCTCATATTGTGTTAACTTTTGTTACTTACTATGGTGCTTTTGGACTAATAAGTTTCGTGTTATGTTAATTCGAGCTTGTTGGATCTATTCAATTGCAACAACCATTCACACATTTGTGTAGAACTATCCTTAAAATTGGGCTTGCAAGAAAACTGTTTAAATGATTACATGATCTATTCCCTTCTTAGAATCAACAACTAGCTTGTCTTATATTTTCTACTGGGTGTCAACTAGTTGATTTTTAACTTGGCAGAATGTCTCAATAGGATCATTATAATCCGTTCCTTTTTTCAAAATCGACATCCAAATTGTCTCATGCTTCCTACTAGGTGGCTTCGCAAATCCAGTCTTCACATTCTGTTCCATTTACAACAAGAGTCCTCAAAAGGGTATTTAACCCCCATTTGAGCCTCAATATTTCAAAACTCATTTTCAACCTCACATTTTCCAAAAAAAAAAAAAAAAAAACTACACGTAATTCGAAAACTTTATCTTACTTTTTAACCACACTTTTCCAAAAAAATACTATACATTAATACATATTTTTCCCTAAATTGGGCTCAAAATGTTGGTTATTAGATTTAATCACCACAATAGGAAATTAATTTTCCTTTGATGATTAAATCCATATGAATAAACGATTTTAGATCACCTTGAGATCATTGAATATTTTTAAATCCTTACACATAAAGGGGAGATGATAACCTTGAAGGAACTTTTAATTGTCTAGTCAATTGCTTCCTCCCTTATGCTCCTTTAGGCGCCTCCCTCTTTTGGGAAATGTAATGTGGCTAGCCCTAAAACCATATGAAAATATGCTCATAAACGGGCATATTTATAATATTCAATAAGGGTTTGAAAATTGTACAAATTTCCTTAGGACTTTATTGTTGTAGACAAATTAAGTAACACATCTTTATTGGAGCCAAGAGAGGGACCCAACCGAACTCACATAACTCGAGCTCCAATACATTTTCCTAATTGGGTCAACTGTTGACCAATTGAGATACATCTACTATTCTCGGCTCATTCTACCAAAAAATCGAAATTATACTCTCGAGTTGAATGATAGTTATAGGAGAAAATTATGATCCGATAACAATATCCGCCCACTATCGTTACACAAGTCAACCCTCATTTGACTGTCATTATGTTGAAAACGACAAAATGACCGTTTTGCCCTTCAACTTGCATTATCCTCTAAGTTTCATTTTTATAAAGCAAATTCGTTGTGATCAAAATATAAATTTCAATGATTTCATCATTGGATTACTGAGCTCAAGTTTAATTTGCCTATAGAATTACCCTTAGAGTGACGAATGTCTCATCTTGATGATTAATAGATTCCATTTTCGCAAGTATATAATCTCTAATTGTTTTGACCTGATTCTCAAAACACCAAGATCAATATTCTATTTAAGACTTCACTTACTGGTGCCTCAAAGAACTTGAACTAACAATCAAAGGTACATTACCCGCTCATGATTTAGGTTACCTGTTTGATAATTGAGTAGAGTCTCATTTCGAGCAGTCATAAATGAGTCATCTACGCGGTCTCGTTCAATGTACTTCAAAAACACATTATTGTTCTTATTCTAAAATCTAAACAAATCTTAATAAAAACAATACAATTTTATCAACATAAAGCGTCCAACTTTATGTACTGATTGTGAACGACATTTTAATCACATCACAAATTGTATCTTACAACACCCGGACCGTTAAGTATACAATTTGTGACATTCTATATGATCATGGAACCTTAGATAATCGTTTCAAATTGTAACATGCAAATAATCGAACGTCAATTCATAATGTCATTTTACAAAATACTACTCGAAAAGGTCATCAGACTAATAATCCCCCACTTGTCCTTTTAGAGTATATGTGACATATCAAGAATACCCATCAAAAGCCTTAGTTGGTATGATCTTGGTGAACAGATCCGCAAGATTATCCGTTGATGCAATCTTGCTAACCATCACGTCTCCTCGATGAACAATTTATCTAATAAGGTGATATTTCATCTCGATGTGCTTGCTATGATAATGACTCCTTAGTTCTTTAGCATTTGCAACCGCTCCATTATTATCGCAATAAAATGTTATGGTTTCCATTGTCAAAGGTACCACGTCAAGGTCCCAAAGAAACTTCTTAAACCATACAGCTTCTTTAGTAGCTTCACAAGCGGCTACATATTCTGCCTCCATTGTGGAATCAGCAGTACGAGATTGCTTGATATTCTTCCATACCATAGCTTCATCTCCCAATGTAAATACTGAACCTAGTAGACTTCCTAGAGTTACAAACGGATTGAAAATCGGAATTAGTAAATCCAATGGAATTCAGATCATGTCCTGAATAAACAAGCATATAATCTCTCGTTCTTCGAAGGTACTTGAGTATATGCTTCACCACTACCCAATGTTCTGGACCTAGATTGGATTGATAACGACTAACAATACCCATAGCATATCAAATATCGGGTATAATGCAAAGCATAACATACATGAGGATTTGCTTTGTGAATTTAGATAATATTTTGTCAATGTATGAAGTTTGGGATAACGCTATCCTTCTGTTTTTCTTATTTCGTAAGATACAGATTCACAAAATGTAACTAGTTTCTCCTAAATCCTTCATATCAAACTGCCATGAGAACTATTTTTTTATAGACTACAATGTCCCAATATCATTTTCAATGAGTATAATGTCATTTACATAAAGATTTAGAATAAGTACTTGCTTCCCTTACATACGCTTGTTACTTAGATTTTTCATCCAGATTTTGGTCAAAACCATAGGTCTTAATGGCTTGATCAAATCGTACATTCCAAGTCCTGGACGCTTGCTTCAGTCCATAAATGGACCTCACTTTAACTTGCGAACTTCCCTTTCATGGCCTTCTTTCACGAACCCTTCAAGTTACATCATATAGATGGTCTAGTCAAAACGTCCATTTAAAAATGTTATCTTGACGTCCATTTGCCAAATCTCATCATCTTAGTAAGTAGCAATAGATAAAAGGATTTGAATAGATTAAAGCATAGCAATTGGTGAGAAGGTTTCTTCATAGTCATTACCTTTTCTTTGGGTAAAACCCTTGTCCACTATCCTTGCTTTGAATGTTTCAACCTTCCCATCTACACTTCTTTTCCTTTTATAGACCCACTTACATTCTATAGGTTTGACCCCATTAGATGCATCTATAAGATCCCAAATTTTGTTGAAATACATAGATTCCATCTCTAAGTTCATGACAGATTTTCATGATTCAAAGTCTACATCCTCCATTGTTTCCTTAAACGAAGTGAGATCTTCTTCTTGTTTTGTAGAGATCACCTGAAAGGACTATGCGTAGAGCAAGTACCTAAAAAATGGTCTCACAATCCTTCCATTATGAGTGATGATTGAAGGTGCCTGATTGCCCAATCTGACCAAAGGTACTTTCTCTCCTCCTACTGCTTGGTCCTGTCCTTGGTTAGGATCGAATTCCTCATTATCCTCATTGTGAGGGGCATATGGAAGTACAACAATGAGTGTCTTGTTCTCTACTACCTCTAGTTTTGTTTCTTCACGAAGCTTTATGGGCATCACTTGCTCACTTACCTCATCAGCAACCATCGGTTCTGTAGGAGGTTCCGAGTTATCACTATTTGATTCTATGCGAAAATCTGGAACCGGATTGTTTGAATCATGTTCTAATACCTTTTCCAATGGAATCTTACTTATAGACCTTTGTTCTTTTATATACTTGTCGTCTAAGAAGGTTGCATTTGTATTAACAAATATCTTTTTATCTAATGGACCACTGATGTAGTAACCTCTTATTCCTTTTGGATGTCCTACAAAGAAATAAACATCTAATCTTGATTCCATCTTATCCGTCTTTCCCTTTAGCACATGTGCCGGACACCCCTTATCCGAATGTGTTGCAAATTAGGCTTACGCCCATTCCACAATTTAAGAGGCATCCTGGGGACTGACTTAAATGGTACTAAATTCAAAATATAAATGGTTGTTCGTAGTGCATATTCCCAAAAGGAAATAGACAACAAGTAATACCTCGTCGTTGATCTTACCATTTCTAAAAGAGTTCGATTTCTTCTTTTCAAAACACCATTCTGGTGGGGACTCTTGGTGCACTCAGTTGGGATAATATCCCATTATCCGGTTAGTAGACCTTAAATTCTTGGGATAGATATTCACCACTTCGATTAGATCGAAGGTCCTTGATACTCTTACCCATTTGTTTCTTAACCATCGTCCGAAACTCTTTGAATTTCTCCAAAGCTTCGGATTTGTGAAACATAAAGTATGTGTATCCAAATTTAGAGTAATCATCGGTGAAGGTGTGAAGTACTCATATCCTCCCCTAGCCTGAATACTAATGGGTCTATAAACATCGGAATGTACCAGTTTCAAAACTTCTTTAGCTCTTAGTCCATTAGCCTTAAAGGGCTTGTTGGTCATCTTTCCTTCTATACAAGATTCACTAGTATGGATTCCACCTCTAACTTATTTAAAAGTTCATTCTTTACCAATCTTTGAATTCTATTTAAATTAATATAATCCATCTTAATATGCCATAAAAGAGTTTTATTAGTACTAGACGACTTCTTTCTTTTCTTAGCAGTAGTAGTATTACATATAAAGCCATTCATAGAAATTAAGACATAAAAACTATTAACCATATGGCCCAAACATATAACTTAATTATTCAACTTAATAATCACCGTGAAATGGGTAGAAAGTACCGAATAACCAACACGATATAAAAGTGCAACGGAAACCAAGTTCCATGTAGGTTCTGGAACATAATAATAGTCATCCAAGATCAAATATATACGATTTTCAAAATATAAAGTAAAAGTGCCAATAGCTTTAGCAGTCACTTCTCCTCATGTACCTACTTTAAGAGTGTACTCCCCTTCACTGAAGTGCTTAATTTCTTGGAACCTCGGCAAAGAATTGTAAATATGATTAGTAGCTCCAGAATCTACAATCCAGGTATTAGTAGAATCGATCACTTAGAATGACTACTGCCTTTACCTTAGCTAGGTGATCTGGGCAATTCTTATTCTAATGACACTTTTATCCACAAAAATGCACTTTCCCTTTAGTTTCCCATCGGCAATAGTTTTATTTCCTTTTGACTTGCTATCTTGGTTTTGCTTGGTGTCGTCAACTTTTTTCCTCCTTTGCCACCAGAAAGCTTAGGATGAGAGGGTTTGACTGTTGCAGTCAAAGCACTTCTACTTCTGACTTTTAGATCAAAATCAACTATAAATTGTGAGAACATCTCAGGGAAAGTCTCAAGAACTATGTCAATCTGCGTCCCAAAATCAGTACGAGCTCCTAAAACCTCCATAGCATTGAAGTGACCAAATCATGATTAACATATGGTCCTTCACGGATGTGTCTGATTTTATGCACGTGTTCATAATTGCTCTAATGGTGGCTTGACTAGTTTCTTGGCTTTGATGTCCAAGCATTTCTTAAAAACTTTCCATTATGTCAAAAGCAGTTTCCATGTTCTGATGCTTCCATTGCGATACATTTGACGTGGATGTCAAAATATTGCAACATGCCATCGCATCAAAATGATATTACTTTTCATATGTAGCCTTTTGATATTTCATGGAATAATCTTTAGGAGCTTTGGGACAATCTTCAGTCAGCACACATTTGTGTTTTTCAACGATAGAACAATATTAAGATTCTTTTTTCAGTCAACGTAGTTTTCTTCCACAAGTTGGTTTTTGTCAAGTATCATCGATAATAGTTTAAGCGACATTTTTCTATAAAATTAACTATTTGCGTATTAATAAAATGAACAATAATATTTGTATGATACATGTATACGAGTATGCAAATATAAACTCAAAACTATATTTTCAACCAAAGACCTTAAGTCCTTACAACTTTTAACATGTTCCCTATAGTAGGTCAATATAGTTGTCGACAAGGTTGGGACCCTTCCACTCATTTTATTGAGTTGGGTATCTCATGCCACAATAAAGATAAGGATTGATTATTATTTGGCCTATGAATAATTTTGTTGGAACCTTTTACAAGAAATTATCCAAAATTTCATATATAAGTATAATAATCTCCGCCAATAATTTTTAAAATATCCAAAGTATATAAGATGTCATCTATAAGATAATCATCCTATTATTCCGTTTTAAAAAATTCTATTATGAGATCCAGTTTTAGTTAATCTATAATAACGTAGTCATTCTATTGGGAGACCAATGTAATTCGATACTAAACATACGTATTTTAATAACAAATTGGATAATGCAACAGGCCGCAGGTTTATACATGCTTATAAACCCTCTCCCACTGGAATGTGGTCCAATTGAATACTTTAATCTATGTTGTAATTTAAATTCTTAAGATGTGCCATAAGTGATTATAATTCATTTAATTATTGCTTTTATCGCTTTATGGATGATAAATGAATGTACAATTATAACATGTCATGTAGATTAAATGAAACACTCCGTACACTAAAATCATATACATTAGTATTGGATATCTTTTTCATCACTTTAAATTAATTAGAGGTTAAAAAATTATATTTACTAATCAATGTGGCATAATAATTGTTTGTATTTGGCACAAATTTTCTTGAATTTTATTGTAGAAGACTAATTAAGTCACACTTTTATTGGAGCCAAGAGAGGGACCTAACTAGACTCACATGACTCAAGCTCCAATAGATGTTTCTAATTGGTCGACTCTTGACCAATTGAGATACATATCTTAATTCCGACTCATTCTACCTAAAAATCGAGATTGCATTCTTAAGTTGAGTGACAATCATAACAGCAAATTATGATCTAATAACAATATCCTTCGATTATCGTTCCACAAGTCAACTCCTATTTGGCCGTTGATATGTTGAAAACAACAAAATGACCATTTTTCCCTTCAACATGTATTACCCTCTAAGTTCCATTTTCATAAAGCGAATTCGTTATGATCAAATCACAATATAAAGTTCAACGATCTCATCATCAGACTACTGAGCTCAAGTTCAATTTGCCTTCCCTTAGAGTGATGATCGTTTCATCTCGATGATTAATGAATTCCACTGTCGCAAGTATATGATATCTAATTGTTTCAGTCCGATTCCTAAAACACCGATTTCAATTTTCTAATTTAAACTTCACTAACTGGTGTCTCAAAGAACTTGAACTAGCAATCAAAAGTACATTTCTCGCTCAGAATTTAAGTAACTTGTTTGATAATAGAGTATAATTTCAATTCAAGCGAAATTAGTCATCTACACAATCCCATTCAAAGTGCATCTTTAACACGTTATTGTTCTTATTCCAAAATCTAGACAAATTTTAAGAAGAACAATGCAATCTTATCAACATAAAGAGTCCAACTTTATGTACTAATTGTAAACGATATATTTTTTATCACATCATGAATTGAATCTTACTATAATTGAACTATTGGGTATACAATTTGTGACATCCTATATAATCATGGAACCTTAGATAATTGTTTCAAATTTAAAACGTGAATAACCGAACGTCAATTCATAATGTCATTTTACAAAATACTACCCGAAAAGGGAATCAAACTAACACGAACAAAGGCTAATTTGATACTATTGTTAATGTTACAAGAAAATTAGGCAGGCCTTACTGCTGTTATGTACTAATACTTTTATGCTTCATGTTTGTCTATTAATGAAGAAAATAATTGCAAATAACCATTTCCACCTTGTAAATCTATATTTCGTAACCATTGACTGAAAAATAGCACCAGATTAAAGTAAAATACCATGATATATCCAATCTTGCATAATGTTAGAGAAAAATGTTGTAGGAAATTAACTTCTTCGATTCATTTGAAAAGGTTATAAGGACTTGGGAGATATGTTTAATGCAGTAAATTAAACATGATAACTAGCACGTCTCTCTCATTGGCATATTATGTTATCAATGAAATAATATTAATACCTTGTATAAAGGCATAAACATTGTGAGCATGTAGTCTTTTACAGGTTGCAAACTAAGATATCATACCTTGATGCAAATTTTTAGCAAATAATTTGCTTTCAAGCCTGCCTGGCTGCTGAAAATCAAGAAAAAAATGAAAGAACATCCTATTGGATTTTAATTTTAAATAGACTGTTAAAATTCTATGTTCAATCTATCGTACATGCCAGAGGGTCCAGTGTCATTATCAAGAATTCTATAGAAGAGAAAAAATACTTGAATCCATAATGATGAATCAATGGGGTTTGAGATCTTCCACAGTCTAATCACGGTACTCACTGCTTACTTTCTCACAAATAAGAATGAGGAGATGTACAATCGTGAAAGATTAACTTTTGGGGAACCATAAACTGGACCTACTTGATTAGATAGCCCATAAAACAATTGTTAATTAAACATAAAAACTCATCATAGGAAATAATATACCGACCTATCCCTATTAGACAACTTTCCTAGCGAATTCTATTTGTTCTTTGCTGCTTTGTGTTTGGAGATTACCTTGTAGTCTCAGTGGGAGTAATGATGATTAACGTCGTTGGGCAGCCTAAATATTGCCATGACTAACACAATTCGGAGGACAAAAACCAGTTCTCCATGCACCTGAATCACGTAGCTTACCCAATAATAATGTAAGTTCATATTGATTAATAAGTGGAAGTTTAAAATTAAAATTATAGCTCATTAGGTAACATGATTGGATTTTCTCTTCGCCACATTGACCTAATTTTCTTTCTGTATTTTGTTCAGTTGGGAGGCAAACAAGTCGGAATTGTTGGGCTAGGCAACATTGGCTCAAAGGTTGCAAGAAGGCTTGAGGCCTTTGGATGCATAATTTCATACAACTCAAGAACCAAGAAGTCATCAGTTCCCTATAGTTTCTATCCCAATGTTTGTGAACTTGCATTGAACAGCAACATCCTATTCATTTGTTGTTCCTTAACAGAACAAACTCGTCACCTGATTAACAAGGATGTTATGACTGCACTAGGGAAGGATGGGATCATAGTCAATGTCGGTCGAGGACCGATCATCGATGAGTCGGAACTCGTGAAATTCTTGGTGGAAGGTGAAATTGCGGGTGCTGGTTTGGATGTGTTTGAGAATGAGCCTACTGTACCTAAAGAGTTGTTTGGATTGGATAACGTTGTCATTACGCCACATCGTGCTGCCTTCACTCAGCAGGCATTTTTTGAAGCTTTCAATGTTTTGGTGGCAAATTTAGAGGCTTTCTTCTCAAATAAACCTTTGATTACTCCTGTATAGGTGAATGAATCATGTATTTATATTGTGCAAGTAATTTCTTGGCAAATATGTAATTCCAATATCGTGTATGTTGTTAAACATTGTCACTATCCTTTATCTGGATAGGTATGTACTTATGAGCGACTACGCTAACTTTGCCCTGAATTCCATTTTCTACATATCAATAGCGATCTAGTTATTAATATGTAGCCATTCTGATTGAGAAAATAAGGAATTGCTACTCATAAAGTTGAACTAGATTTTCATGATTTTTTTTTTGCCACTTTGTGTTCGGTTTTGGATATTGAGTGAGTTGGGTTGAGTTGACTTGACAAGAGATCTAGACGACCCTTCCTATCATGCAGCCTAACAAAATTTCAAATTAACCCGCATCGAAAGCTAACAGTGCAGCATTACAAAATTGAAAAATGAGAATAGGCACACTACCCCACAAAAATAAGATATTAAATTAATACCCTTAATACTAATTAGAACTAAAATTCCCAGTATAAATTATGCCCAAAACTCGGAAAACCCAAAAGAAACCCACAAATTGATTATCACTTTTTTGAGTTTTGTCACTTTTTAATTGTTGTCATTTTTCGTGTAATAGTCTTTCTTTTTATTCTTTTTTGGGGATTGTGAGTTAATTATATCACAAGAATATTGACTTAAAGAAATATGATGTCACTATATACCTTAACTCCTTCAAAAAAAGTTACATAGACTTTAAACTTCATAAAATTGTTGCCTAATTTAGCTTATGTGTAAATATAAGAATACACCGGTTATTTTGTTGATTGAATTGCATATCAATGACAACAATGACAATTTGGTCTCTTTTTAACAGTTAAAAAAATGACATGGCATATGCGTTTTAACAAAAGTTGTTGCATGTGCATTCTATTAAGACAATAATTTCAATCATTTTGTCACTTTTATATTCGTTATCTTATTCTTCTTTGTCTCCTTAACATGTGAAGATTTTAATTTTGTCGATATCTACAAAACTAGAACAAATAAAATAGTGTGAGACTCTTTTTTAACAAGGTGACAGAGTATAACACTTTAAAATTTTAGCACATTAACTAATAGGCAAAAGACAAATAAAATGCTACAATATATTACTTTTTAATTTAAAGTAAGGTTTGAATTCATATTCATATTTAAATTTTTACAAACTCACATGTATGCATCTGTTTAATTGATCCAACAAATTCAAATGAGTTAGACTGCGATGATGATTTTTTTTTTTTTTTTTAAAGAAAAAAGGGATTGACAGAGAACGTTGCTATCAAGTTTTACCAACTTAATTCATATCTAAATACAGAGAAATTGTTACACCATGTCACCTTTTAATAAAAAGTAGGGTTTGAATTCATATTCATTTTATTTAAATCTTCACAAACACTTACGTATGCATATACTTAATTGATCCAAAAGAGTTCAAATCAGATAGGCTACAATATTTTTGAAAAAATAAATAAAAAGTGATAGAGAATGTCACTTTTCCTCATTTTCACTAATACCTTGTATGCATCACTTGATTTGATCCAAAATTGGTTTATCATATATATTAACTCAGTCAAATACATACAAATCTAAATTTCAGTATATACCAACTCAAAATTATTAATCTTAAAATAAAATTTCATATGTACTAGAAAAAAAACCTCAACAACATTAAAATCAAACAAAATGTGAACTAAGTTAATCAAAAGTCCAAAACATACAAATCTTTAGATTTGGGTTGATTATTTGTATATTTGGGGAAGAAAACTTTGAAGAAAATTAATTGAATTAACCCTTGATCTTGTTTTAGTCTTGATTTGTCTAATATTTCCTCTTACGATTTCGATTTTGCAAAAATTTGAGCTTGGAGGATTTCGATTTGGAGCTGATAATTGCCTTTGTTTGTTCTTTTCTTTAGGTTTGACGTAAATAATTGGTGAAATTAGATGAAACTATAGCATTTATAGTTTAGCCCATGTTTCTCATGATTTTTCAAAAATTCCAAACTTAAGTGAATTTTTGTAAATACTGTTTCAAATTAAACCCTTGTTTAAGCCCCATTCTTTTTATAAAAATGAATTTTTGAATAATGTATTGATGAAAAACGCGTGGTTAAAAAATAAGAAAGAAATTTTGGAATTGCGTATAATATTATTTTATTGAAAAACGTATAGTTAAAATTATGTAAAAATACTATTTAAAAATGTATTTTTTTCAAAAAATGGAAATCAAACAGGGACTTAGTCCCTATTAACAATAACCTTTTAACTAGGGGCAAATCCAGTGTGCCGCGTTGACATCCCAAACCCAAAAAGAATTTTTAACAGTGTACCCATCTTTCTTGCATTTGAGATCGATACAAATTAGTGGTCGAATTTTAATAATGTTAATTTTAAATTGTCTTGATCATAAAAATCTCGAAATTTTTAAATCGAATCTGATCTCAAAGACTAAGATACCACAAAGCAGCTTGACCTTCGGTATTGCAAAATGTACTAGTTTCGTGAAACTATGATGTGTCGAAGCTAAGATTATGCACCATTACATTTTAGGACCCTGGTTGGAGAATTCAATGGAAAAGGGCCCAACTTAATTATACCAAATGAAGTCATTAGTTGAGACTTTCGACAAACCATTTCAAAAATTATTATCATGCCTACACTCTGTCAATGATGACAGATCATTATTTATAGATTATGAATCTGATTAAAATCAAAAGCCTAAGTTTACAATCACCAATGCTAGTAACAGTGGCGGATCCAGAAAAAAATTCATTACGGACTAATTCGTATAAAAAGAAAATATTGCACATTAAAAAAATATATTTTATTTAATTTTTTTTTTAATGGACATTTGAGCTGAAGGGACGAGCTGTAGCACTGCCCAGCCCGTCCCTGGATCCGCCCATGGCTAGTAATAAATAAACCTCTACAAGTATAAGCATGAATATCAAGCATATTATTCATTTTCTTATAGTGAGAAGGCCTTTTCGTCATCCTTATAAACACAATGCGAAACAAGAGCACAAGTCATAGAGAAAGTATTATGTCATTTTCGTTATGTGAACAGCAATTTTTCAATATTCCCCTGTAACATTAAAATGTTTTCATTCTAGAGCCCTCCGATGACTACATCACGACTACTTTGAATCAAAATCCCCAATATATTGAAAACATGGATCAATGAACATTTTCAAGATGATAGCCCCTAAACCCTAAACTCACCTTCTACGATGACGTAGTTATGGATGATGGCAAGACAAGCGAAATATAGAGATAATGACGTTGACCACTAGGTTAGACACCATGAGGAGAGGATTTGCGTATTATGATAAGACATGAAATGTCGTGATTTACATCCATTAATTCTTGCATTTTTATGACTAATTAACACCTAAATATGCTAAGTACCCTTATATTGTGATCTAGGTTGCATTTGGATGATCACAGCATAAAATAGAAGGAAAGAGCGAAAAAGAACCTAAATGAAAGAAATAGAAAGTTCAAGGACTAAAATGAAAATATCTAAAAGTTGAACAGGAAGGTGAAATGATGGAGAAAAAGATTTGAAGATCAATTGATGTAACACTTAAAGTGTTGGAAGAAGAAAAACAATAAAAAGACGCCAAGAAAAGAGAAGATGAAAGCTTAGGGACCAAGTTGCAAATAATCCCTAGATGAGAGGAACAATGGAATGAAGATTCAAGAGCATTAGAGATCAAGTGGATGAGGAAAGAAGTTAAAGGGATGAAATACAATCAAAGTATAATCACACATCAATTTCCAATCGAAAATGTTATGCACCAATTTTTAGCATCATATTGGGACCTATTTTTGACATGGTAAATGATCGAATTGGAAGATGACATCTGAAGAAAATTTGTAGCCTTTTGCGTTAGTTTCTCAACACACTTTGAATTACGTCAATCGAACATCGAGAAAGAACATTATGATCAAAATACTAAAAACTATCTGGAGGGAAAACGATGTGCGGTCGCATAGTTCAAAACCAATGTGGTCATTCTAACCTTCAGAGAAATTTTGGGTTGTAAATCATTGTTCTATGCGACCGCAACACTTATAACTATACGGTCGCATAGTTCACTTTCGACATGAGATTTTTAATTTCCTAATTTGAATTAAATACTTGTGGAAACAAATCTTGTACACCATATGTAAGCCTCAAATCTCGTCAAAACAGAGAGAATGCCCCCAACCCTATTTTTCTCTCTTTTTGCTCATAATCTATGATGTGCAACTAATTTCTTTTGCTTGATCGAAGGAGACGAAAGCCTTGAAACAATTATAACTGTGAGACCCACCTGATTTTTATTGATTAATACATATGCTTAGTATTAAATATTGTTCTGCAATTATTTTTATGATTGTTGTGTTTGATTCCTAGAGTGCAGGCTAGGTTATTATTCATAATAATCTATAGCTAAGTTGAATTTCAAAACTGTAATTGTTGATTGGTTTAACTTATGAAGCAATTAAGATTGATAATTTGCTGGTTGGAAATTATTAAATCTTAGGGAGAAGATTTATCTAAATTAAATACAAACGCTTGGCTTGTGTTATTTAGTTTATTGATTTCTCTAATTCGTAAAGCCATTATTAAATTATCGTGCTTGTCTAGAATTGTTTAATAATGATGATTAATTAGATCGATTGTTTCTAATTAATTAAAACTACGGAGAAATAGGAAAATTGTTTCGAATGGAAAATTTATTTTTCACAATGAATACTACAATTATGAATTGATGATTATTTGTGGATCAATGACTGGTTATTAATTTCCAACTGTGGATGTTGACATAAATCAATGTTTGTTTTATTGCTTATATTTAATTCGGTGAGTTGTGTTATTTTAGAAATTCAAGAGCCCCCCATTTTAGTTAATTTAGTATAAAAAGCAAATTAATCACTATTCGTGGTATCGACCCTTACTTTCACTGCTACATTAATTTTAAGAAGTATAGGTTTTAATTTGGAGTGCCTACGACAGCACGCGCCATATTACGAGTTTTTTTTGAATTTTCGAATGAAGAGAGAACAATGTAGTCTTGGGGCACTTCTTTACTATTTGAGTATATTTTTAGTAGCGTTATGCAATGGCTCATGTCACCAAGTACAGTAAGTCAAGTTATGAGTATTTGGATATTTTTAGAAAAATATTGGATATTATTAAAATTTATGAATCGATGACATTTCTCAATTCCAATGAACAAAGAGAATTTTCGCTGCAATTTCATCTATCAACAATGATCGTTAAATATTAATTATCACGAAATTTTTAAAACACAAATGTCATTAAATACCATGTATGAATGTATAATCATTTTATAACTCTAAATAATGTATTTATAATCAAAATAGAGAGCTAAAGAAAAGAGGTAAAGAGATGAAGATCACAATAAAATAAAATTAAAAATATAGAAGACCTTATAGTTAGAAATGAGACAATTTGGTTGGTAAAAATATATTTTTCAAATTTATACATAATTTTAAAAAGATGTACAAAGTAAATGTTAAATTGTTAATGAACCAGTTCAACCACTAATTCGAGTCATTAGGTCAATCAATTTTTATTGGGTCAATTAGATTTTTTGTGGATCAATATATTCTTCGATACATTTATATAATTGGCTCAATTAATCAATTCTCATATCGTCGTGGCCAATCCTATCTATGATTAACAAATTAAATTTTAATCAAATAATGAATCCTATATCTAACAAATTAATCAATTGAAGACAAAATTACTATGTGCCATAATAAGTGTATTTTGTACACTCATCTAGGCAGTTAAATGAAAATAATTGTAATTAACTTTCATGATTTTATGACTTAATTATATATATAATTTATTTGTTAGGTAAAGTCGATGCAAATTGATGGAATCGGACAAAACAAGCGAAAAAGGATGAAAAGGGAAGAAATTCAAATTGTGAGACTAATTCGTAAATTTTCAATAGTTGATTCAGACCTGATATTTATGATGAGAGAATGCTTGGGTCCAATTGAATGCAATTGGAAGGAGAAGGATCAATATTTTATCAAAAAAGGACTCAAGATGAACAAGGATTAAATTTTGGGGACTGAAGTGCATGAAGCTGAAAATTAAAGAGGCGCGAGCAGTATCCGTTTCTGTGGAAGCCAGGAGCCAAAGCTTGACATGGCGTGAATATGGCTGACTACATGGTTCAACCGCGGGGAAAATTTCAGAGACCTGGACAACAATTTTCGATTTTAATTAGATTTTTTCTTGGGAACCATGCTATACGTGATTTTTTTTTTTTAAATCTATTTTTGAGACTTATAAATACAAAACTTGGGCAAAACATTAGAATTCTCTCTAGCCTCTTAATACACATTTGTATAAGTGAAAATTATACCACAACCAGCTTTTAAATATCACAATTCAAAAAACAAGTGTAAGGTTTATTTAATCAAAAATCAGGTAATATTCAATTAATAATAATATTATAAAATTAAATTAATTTATATACCCCATCCTACTTCGTTCTACTCCCATCAAATTTCTCAATCCCTATTCACTTTTCCCATTTCATTCTCTTTTTTTATATCACTTTCCCCTCTCCATAATCTCTCTATCACACAATACCATCGGAGCGCCATCGGCCAATGGGCTCATGATATACCCGCGTGGGGTGCCACCCATCTGGCTAATGTTATGGAAGAGCGTACAACCCATCTTTTTTTTTTTTTTTTTCCAATCTTCATTTTTCTTCTCCAGCGCTACAGATCAATGATTAATGTGTTCTCCAGCGTCATCAATCTCACAGCGAGCGATACCTCGTACAAGTTTTCGATCTGCGTCGTGCCTGCATCTACTGATTTGGGTTGCATGCAGTAGCTAAGTTTGTGGGAGGTAAACTGGTTTTCAATGATGGCGTTGGTGAGGGTTGAATATCGATTGGTTGGTAGTGCGTAGTGATCTGAGTTGGCTAAACAACAAGGATTTGAGGTGGCTATTGTTATATATTTATGGTATAAATATAAAATGTGAAAGAAATAATCAAATTAGATAAAGTGTTAAAGTGGTGGGAAATATGACATTTGTGTGGGACGTTAGGGGTTTGAATCACTCCCCACGCAAATATTAAAATGTCTTGATTGGGGCTTTGGGCTCTTTGGGCTTCCTTGACTAAAATAAATATTTTTTTCTTTATTATTTAATGGGTAAAACTAGCCAATATTTTATGACTGTTTGTTTTTGTAACAACCCACTAACTACCATTAAAACACCCACTACTCAGTCATTAAAACTCTGCATTAACATGGTGAAAACTGTTACTATCACCTTGCCTATATAAACCCATATCTCGTTTTGGGAAAAGACACACACAAAGCAAATAGAAAAATTATCTTGCATCAATCACTCTTTTCATATTGTGAATTTCTTATATTCGGGTTTTTATATCTATTCTGGAGTACAATTGAGAGTTCTAGAAAAACCATTCGTGATTGCTGCACAAGTGGTTTACGATCGTTGTATCCTGGGAGTGATTGTCCACGGAGGTCGCAGCAATTATTGACGGGCATTTTCACTTTAGAACATCGTGCTGTCACGAGACTCGATCGGACGATAAGTTTTATATTTCTACATTATATTGTTCTGATCACTACTGCAACTAATTATTTTTTCCAACAATCTAAAGTGAAATTCTCTTTATAATTAGTTGCCATGTCTGCCGTAGATATATCTGTTCCTAAGTATTCTGAAAAGTCTGAGTTGTTTGATGGAAAGAATTTTAAGAGATGGCAAATGAAACTACGATTTTATTTGACAACACTTAAAGTCGTTGATGTTATTGAATCAGATAAACCCGATTTTACAATTGCTGATAATCCTACTGATAAGGAAACCGAGGATTGAACATAAGGATTATATGTGTAGAAATTATATTCTGAATTGCTTGACTTTAGATTTGTATGATGTTTGCTACAGGTGTAAATCTGCAAAAGAGTTATGGAATTCATAAGTTTTGAGATATGATACAGAAGATGCTGGAACCAAGAAATTTGTTGTGGGAAAGTTTTTAGATTTTAAAATGAATGATGTCTGAACTGTGGTTAGTCAAGTTGAAGAATTGCATATTATAATTCACGAAATTATTGCTGAAGGATATAAAATCTGTGAGGGCTATAATTGAAAAATTGCCACCTTCTTTGAAAGAGTATAAAAATAGTTTGAAGCATAAGAGAAAAGAAATGTCCTTAGAGGATCTGATTATCAGGATTAGAATCTAGGAGGACAATAGAATGGCAGAACGTAAGGAAAGGCCAGACTTTGATACCAAGGCTAATCTTATTGAAGGAAATTCTGGGACTAAGAAACCAATTGGAAATTTTACAAGGGGTCAAAATTTTAAAGGCAGAAATAAGGGAAAACAATTTGTAGGAAAGAACAATCGGTCTAAGCCCCAATTTAATTGTTGGTGATTGTTTTGTTTGTGGTAAACCAGGTCACGTTGCAAAGGATTGCAAAAATAGGAAAGGAAAAGCTGTGAAGCATCGGCACATGTGGTAGAGGATGGGAATTTCTCTGCTATGGTGACAGAAGTGAATCTAGTAAGCAACATGACAGACTGATGGGTAGATTCTGGAGCTACCAAGCATATTTGCTGCACGAGAGGTGCATTTTCTTCATTCACTCCCGCTAGTGATGGAGAATGTCTATTCATGGGCAATGCTTCCTCCTCCAAAATAGAGGGGAAATGAACTGTGATTAATTTTGCATTCTCATTACATTATTTAATTGCTTGGCCATCAATTAAATAATTAGTTGCTTTTCGTAATATTGAAAAGTTCCCAATATGTTTAAAAAAATGTGACAAGATTAACACACGAATAATAGATGTTAGGAATTACAATATCACTTGTATAATCATATCGGTATCATGTAATTTAATGTGTTCTCCTCATTCGAATTCGTATTAGAAATAAAATCGAGTAGTGATTTTATCTTGAAAAAGAAAATTAGATATGATAACCTTATCGATTGTCAAAGAATGCATGAATGAAAATAAATTATATAGTTGAGAACTGAAATAAATAGTAATAGACGAATTTGAATATTCAATACTATCATTCATAATTTGATTCGAACAAAGTTTTTACATATTTTCTAGAATAATCATACAATCATCTCTTTGTTTATTCGAATTCGATAGAAAATTATTACTCTTAAATTGAAATTTATTCCTCGTACAACGATACATTAACTCATCACAATCATTACTTGTCAAAGATTTCATATGCGTGCGAAATTTATTTGAACATGCCACGGACCTTAATCCGCTCTCTTTTAACCACATGAGCATTCGAAATGATGTGATTCACTTTGAATCCAATAAGAGTGCGAACAAATCTAATATCAATAAAATTCTACTCACGAAGTCAAATGCGTAGTTATTCAATTTGGAACGATTAATCCAACTGCAAAATCAATTATAAAATTTTAAAAACATTTTAAGTATATATTTTTCTTTAAAAAAATAACAAAAAAATTATGATTTTTTTTAAAAGTAACGAGAAAAAAATGGGAAATTAAAATATTTCATTTAATAAACGAATTTTATCCATTTAATAAACGAATTTTAAAATTGTGATCTACTTAAATTTTATACGTAGATTATATCTATCTTTTTCAAAGAAGACAAAATAAAGAAACTACGTGTTTTGTTTTAGTCCTTGTTTAATAATCATTGTTTCAAATCTCTTTATTTATCATAGTTATTTTTAACTGCACATTTACACAATAATATACGTTGCACGTAAATTCAAAATTTTTTTATTTTTTAACCACACATTATTGACAAAATATTATCTAAAACATCATATCCCCCAATTTCCTGTTTATAATGACCATCAAACAGGGCTTAGTTTTTGACTTGACAACTACTTGACAAATATAGTAATGGACCTTGCTACACTTACAAAGGCTAGTTCACAGAATTCATATAGGTGGTACTTGGCAATTTATGATTGAAAATATCAATAAATAAATAATGAACCACATAGATGTTGCCGTAGCAGCATTTGTCAAAAATCTGTGAAAGAAACTAATGTACACTTAGCATCTTTTTTGTTTGGAATTTATGGTTTCTTCGAGTTTTAAATCAAAACATAAAACATCACTCACACAATGAAAATTGTAAAGATCAACAAAACACAAAGAAATGTTGACCCGGTTCAACTAATAGCCTAATCTATGTGGCTCGAGGACAACCCGTTCCACCAGTGCATAAACTAGATTCCGCAAGAGCTACATGAAGAACCACTCAGATCATGTTTTAGTCACAAATCGAAGAGATCTCATAATAACCAATGAAGTGACCCAAAATAAACCAACCAAAACTATATGGAGTTAATATATACAAATCAGCCACTCTTTTCAGGCCTAATCGTACATAAACACAGCACACTCTATTTGGATCAATTACAAAACACTTGAAGATCAGAAGGGGAAAATTTTCAGTCTAAAAGCGAAGGAGAAGCCAGAGAGAGAAACCAAAACGTCTAGAATAATCCCAAAAGTCTCATGACTTAGATCACTAATGGGACACTTTGGATTCCAAGAAAAAATCTCAGCCCTTGGTTGAATCTAATGGCTCACAAAGGACCTCAACTAGCACAATCCGTATGCACGCCAAATCGTCAACAAATGGATGCCACTTAAAGCAAGGATATACAAATGAGTAGCAAAGAACAAATGACACAAATAGCACTCATTTTAAAATGTTTTGAGAAACATGACTTTCATAGCCTTCACCTTAGTTCTCAATAACACTCATTCTTTGGTTGCTGATTATGTACATTGAAGTACTGTCCATCATCATTGCTCGAGGACTTGCAAAAGAAAATTAACTTGTGTCAATATGAAGTAAGGATAAACACATTTTAAACTTACTTACAAGCACAACTTTGGTCCCCATATCTAAGAGATTTTTATCAGTATAAATCTTAACCAAATTAATTTTCCCTTGACACAATTTTTCTCTAACAAAATGATACTTCACATCAATATGTTTCAATCTTTCATGATAGACAGGATTTTTACCAAGTAAGAGAGCACTCTAACTATCAGTGAAATAGTAGGAGTCTCATTCATGAAGTTTAATTCCTTTAAAATCCCTTTTAACCAAATATATTCTTTTACAGTTTCAGCTATGACTACATATTTAGTTTCAGTGCTGGATAATGTAACTAAAAGTTGCAATTGAGATTTCCAAGTTATGCAACTGTCTCCAAAAGTAAAAAAGTAGTTTGTAGTTGATTTTCTACTATTTTTGTCACCAGCAAAGTCAGCATCTATATAATCCTTTAGGGTTAAGTTTTCAGATCTTTTCTTATATATTAGTCCCAAATTTAATGTCCCAACTATATATCTTATCAATCATTTTCAATCCAGCCCAATAAGGCTCACCAGGGTTGGACATAAATCTACTTAAAAAACTAATTACATAAGCAAGATCAGGTCTGGTTGTTATTATAGAAATCATGATAAAGTTATTGTATTTGCATAGGGTATCTTTTCCATTTTCTTTAATTCTTCTTCAAATTTAGGAGAATGAGATTTAGAAAGGTTCATATGAGTTGTAAGGGACACATTAACAGCCTTACTTTCCTTCATCCCAAACTTGGTTACCACCTTGTTTAAATATCCCTCTTGTGTAATAATTAACTTATATTCAGGTATATTTCTCTTTATAACAACACCTAGAATTTTTCTGGCACTTCAGAAATCTTTCATATCAAATTTTGATTTTAAAAGATTTTTTAATCTTGTGATCTAAGACTTGTTAGGGCTAGCTAAATGCATATCATCTACATACAAAGTAGGTAGACTTTTCACTCACTATTTATGTTGTTTTAGTATAGACAAGCATCAAAATTACTACTTTTAAAACCTATCTTCAACACATATGTATCAAACCTTTTATACCATTCTATAGGGCTTTGTTTCAGTCCATACAATGATTTTTCCAGATTGTATACATAATCAGTCTTATTTTTTGTTTCAAAGCCTTGAGGCTGACTCATGAAGATATCTTCTTCTAACCTCCATGTAAAAATGCAATTTTAACATCAAGTTGTTCAAGTTCTCAATTGAACTGGACAAGTGCTAGAACCAACCTGATGGTCTTATACTTGATTACGAATGAGAATATATTATTGTAATCAACACCTTCTTTTTTAGTATACCCCTTTCCACTAGTCTTGCCTTAAATCTAATAGGATCGTAGGGATATTACCCTTTTTAAATTTGTAAACCCTTTTACATTGAACTATCCTATGATCTTTAGGTTTTTTGACAAGTTTTCCTCCTGAATTGCCTTTATCCAATTTTTAGAATTTTTTCAACTGCTTCTTCATAAGAGGTAGGTTTAGTTTGTTCAAGAGCTTTTCTTGAGACTAAGGCAAAGTCAGTCAAATTTAACAATGCATACCTAGGATTTAGTCAATTTGTCTTCTTTCCCTATTCCTAGTAAGTTGATAATCTTGAATATTGGTATGTTCAAGTTTTGCAAGTTCAGTTTCAATTTGAGGTTCATTTACTTCAACAGGTTCAAGAACAAGTTCAGTGTGCTGATGTATAGGATTATCATTCTCATATTCAAGTTGAGGTAAGTCAAATTTGGCTAACTTCATGTCACTATGAGCTATCCTATCATTTTCATATCTATTAGATTTATTAATATCTTGTTTTAGATATCGTATTTCAAATTCATTAAAGAGTACATTTCTACTATTAATGATCTTAATGCCTGGGACACCTAAAACCCATAACCCATATCCTTTTACACCTTCTAGGTAGCCTAGCATCTCACATTTGATGGCCCTATGTTCAAACTTTCCTTCAGACTGATGTGCATATGCAACACATCCAAAAAGTCTTATGCAGGTTAAGTTTGAAAGCTCTCATGTCCACAATTCATGTGGTGTTTTGAAGCCTATACTGCTAGAGGACGACTTATTAATCAAGTAGGCTCATTGTCAGCCCAAAACCCTTTGGCCAAGTCAGAGCTGATAAGCATGTATCTAACTTTATTCATTGTGGTCCTATTCATCCTTTCAACAGCCTCTTTCTGTTAGGGTGTGTGTTTTATAGTCATATGTCTCATTATCCCTTTTTGTTTACAGAAAATTGTCAAATTCAACATTACAAAACTCAAGCCCATTATCAGTTCCTAGTGTTTTCAAATTTTTCTATAATTGATTTTCAACAAATTTGAGCTAAGTTCTAAACTTTTGAAAGGGTCTATTGGTTCTATGTCTAAAGGTCTATTGGTTCTATGTGAGCTGAACTTAAAACTCTCCTTGTGGGACTTATCCAACACACAAGTCTCACAAAAGTCTACAGTGTCAATATAATCTTTTCCAAGTAATTTTTGATTACGTAAAGATTTTAACCTTTTATTCCCAATATGACCCATTTTGTTATGCCGAAATCCATATTTATTTTCATTTACAGTCAGTAGACTTGAATAAGGTGTTGTAACTGTTTTGTCTTCTAAATAGTATATACCATTTCGTTTAGATCATTTCATTACAATCAAGGAGCCCTTCATAATTTTCAGAGTTTTATTGTCAGATTTGAAGGTATATCCCTTATCTTCAAGGATCCCTAGTGAAATAAGGTTCATTTTCAGATTTGAGACATATCTCACATTCTAGATTGGCCTGACATTGCCATCATATGTCACCAGTTCCAATCATGGCCTGAGAATTATTATCTCTCCTATACACCTTTCCTAGTTCTATTTCCTTATAATTATAAAATCATGACCTTTCAGGTCACATATAAAAGGTGCATCTAGTATCTAGAATCCAGTTTTATTAGACTCTTCATTTGACACAATTAGTACACATAGACTATCTAATTTAGATACTGTGGCAATATTATTTAGATCATTTTGTTTTTTTTCCCAATCAAAACAATCTCTCTTGAAGTTTCCCAACTTCCCACGGTTGTAACATTTCTTATTACTTCTATCTTTAGATTTATATCTAGCTTTAGATCTCTCCCTTCCCTGCTTGTTTTGGAAGTTAAATTCTTTCTTTTCAGTTCTTCTTTTTACAAATAGGCTTTCTTCTCTTGAGTTGGTTCTATTTTCTCTCTTTACATCTAACTTTCTTGACCTCAATGCATTTATTAGAATTGCTTGTGTAACTGTATCTATAACATACTTTATAGCATTTTTGACATCTTTATAGGATTCAAGTAATGAATTCAATAGTATAACAGTTATGCTAAAGTCACTCAAATACACTTCCTAATCCTTTCCTGGGCCCATTTTAAAAATAAAGAGTTTTTCTAACAGATATATCTTGTTAGTAAGAGTATTTGTTAAAAATAAAGCATCTAAAGTAGTCCACAAAGTTTTTGCAGTTTTGGCATCATTAACTTGTTTAACAATGTTATCAAATAAATGCAGAGTTATAAAACTGTAGGCAATTTTATTCATCTCTTCAATTTTAGCTGGTTTTGCTTTTAACTCATCATGGAATGTTTTAGGATCATCAAGGTCCTTTGCAACCCTTTGTTGGACTAAAATGACCATCATTTTTTGTTTCCATATAGAATAGTCTCTCTTTCCATCGAATTGTGACACTTCAACGGATTCTGTAAAAGGGTGGCTTGTACTCATGGACATTGCAAAAAAAGTTTTCTAAAAGATCTGGGGATAATCAATTTAAAGAAACCAAAGTCAAATTATCTAGAAATTGAAGCAGAGCAAGAAAAAATTTGACAACATATATTTACATATATCAGTTCAATTAGATATACCAAAAAACCTTCAGTCAAATATATCAGGGTACGATATAAAGCTTAGATAGTAATTGCAAGATTGTAACACATATATATATGTATATCACCAATTTACAAAATTTTCAGAGTTACATATATCATAACATGTATATATCGTATACAAAAAGACATCAAACCAAATTTGTAAAGGGTGATTCGGAAAGATCTTATCAATACTGTTAAAATAGTATTATCAATATAATGCCTTAAATCAAGCCAACGGTCAGAGCCTTTAGTTAAGCCTCTTTCCTTACTAAAACACAAACAGATCAGCGAATGGGCTATTGCCCAGATTTATCGCGGTTTAAAAAAAAGATACCAAAAATAGACTATTTGTGTAGATCGTTGCAGATTTGTACAAATACGAAGAACCAGTGTGCCCTACGGAAGAAAATTTCGTAAAAAGAAACAAAAAAAGGGACCTTAGAAGCTTTGATGCCAGTTTTGTTGGGAATTTACGATTGATTCGAGTATTAAATCAAAATATAAAACATCACACACAGTGGAAACTGTAAAGATGAACACAAGAACATTAAGAAATGTTGACCCAGTTCAGCCAATAAGCCTAATCTGGGGGGCTCAAGGATAGCCCATTCCACTAGTGCGTAAACTACCTTCCAAGAGATCAAGATTACTTGAAGAACCACTCAAACCAAGTTTTAGCGTCGGATCGAATAGATCTCGTAAAACTAAAAACTAACCTAAGATAAACCAATTAAAACTATATGGATTTAATCTATACAAATCAGCCACTCTTTCAGGCCTAATCATATATAAACACAACACACTCCATTTGGATCAATTACAAAATACTCAAAGACTGGAAAGGGAAAATTTTCAGCTTGAAAACGAAGAAAGAGCTAAAGAGAGAGAAAAAACAAAACATCTAGAATAATCCCAAAGGTCTCATGACTTATATTACTAATGAGACACTTTGGATTCCAAGACAAAATCTCAACCCTTGGTTGAATCTAACGGCTCACAAAGGACATAACTAGCACAATACGTGTGCACGCCAAATAGCCAACAAATGGATGCTACTTAAGCAAGGATATCCAAATGGGCAGCAAGGAACTAATGACACAAATAACACTAATTTTAAAGTGTTTTAAGAAACACGACTTTCATATTTCTTAAAGCAACACCTGTTTATCGATTCAATTACCTACTGATTCATTATTCTGGTTCGATCAATAAGCAAGATGCGTGCGATAATGATGATCAAATGCTTCTATATTAATGATGGAACATTATGATCAAGTTCTTTTTATGCTTTTGAAAAAAAATCGTTAATTTTAAACTGTTGTGTGTATATATATTTTTTTTATTTTCATGCTTTTTGTGTAGGAAAAAAAAATTGTTGATAATTTTGAATAGTACATATTATTAGCAAAAAAAATTAATTTAATAGTTGATTTAGTTGATAGGTGTTGGAAAGATAATATTGAAACTTAATTGAATTTATTTATTTTTATATATAGAATCCGTCCGAATAAAAATTGTCCAATTTTCTATTCTAAAATTCAATACATTTTGAAATACATATGTATACTTTAACGAGCATGTGATTTTTATATTTAAATTTCATAAACACTATTTGAGTATGTACATAATTATACATTATTTTCAAGTAAAATTTTGCTACCACTTGAACAAGAAAGTGTAGACAAATCCAATATGTCGAATGATATATGTTGACCTCAATTTTTGCATGGATGTAGGCATCCTCGGAACACCCCATTAAGATGCAACGGCCACCAATCGAGAAAAAGTCTGCTGATTGTTTCCATTCTAAAGATCAAGTCAACAACTAGACGAGCAAGAATGAATGCAAAATACAAGAGAGTGGATTGTGTGTCTAATGGGCTCACCTATATAAAGGGAGTGGGATGGATCAACATGGACAGTTGAACCAGATCATAATACAAGAATATGTTGTTTGGTTTAATAGATCCAATTCAATTGACATAATCGATTCTTGAGTCAAAATATATGAAATCTCATCTGCCATGTAAGTTATAGATATATGCAATTCACACTTTCCACACTAAGAGACATGCCCTTTTGAATATACCAGAACCTTACTCGATGCACGAGACTCTTCATTATTTCAGACTATTGATGCTTAAAAAAATAAATAACCAAAATTAGTACAATAAGAATAATTAATTTTGGTTTGCAGCTAACTTAGCCCATTTTGGTAGAAATTAAAATCAAGAATTTAATCCAAGCTAAAGTCAATAATTATTTTTAACCACAAATTTTATAGTATTCATAACTTTTCAACTATATGTTTCATCAACTTCTATCAAAATTTACTAAAAATTTTATATTAATCTCCACCAAACATGGACTTAATAATAAGCAAGCTATGGCCCCCAGGGCATATCTCCCAGTGGCAAAGGGGAGGGCGGATAGGGCTCAGCGCGACAGTGTGCAGAGTTCGATTTCTCGCAAGGTGAAATTGGCTTTGTTGCAAGCGGGAGTTACCATATGGGTTAATAGCCTTGGCTTATCCATGTGCTCTCCACCCTGGCTCCTGGGAGGCACATCTTGCGATTTACCTCCTCTACAATGGCCCAAGGCAGGGTCGATGGGGGCCCCTCAAGTTGGGATTCAACCTTTAATAATAAGCAAGCTATGAATAATAGTTAGTCTACTTGTTAAATTCGAAAACAAGTAATTTACAGTAAAAATAAGTTTTAATAGTCAGATAACTTTCTACTTAAGAATTAGAATAGTGTCATGCCTAAGCATATCCAGAATAATAGTTACTCGAAAATAATGCACCATGTTCTGTATTTGGTAAATTTAAGATTATTTACCTTGTAAACATCTAAATCCTCCATCCTCCGGCCTTCGCAAGTGAAAATCTAAACCCCTATTTTGGCTCCATTACTTCAAATTATAATGAAAGGAATAGTAATTTTTTAAAGAATGTGCGATTAAAAATGAAAGATTTTTTTTTTAGCTTTACGTGTAATATTAGTTTATTAGAGAATGTGCGATTGATAAAAAATAAAGAGAAAAATAAATTTTAATTTAATGGACACCAAATAAGGGCCAAATCTCCCCTCCTCCCGCTTCCAACACTAATATCTTTTACTTAAAAATTTAAAAACATGTTTATACATATTTAAAAGTACTTAAACACGCTTCTTAAAATATTAGATTATCTAACCCGTCCCACTTCTTAATAACTTTTTACACTTCGAAAAATAAAAGGCATGTATCAAAAAAATATTTAGAATTAAAAAAGTTGCTTAAAATAATCAATTTAAGATGATCATCTATATTGGTAAAAGGCCACTATACTTTAAAAAATATTTCCCAACATCCAATAAACTATAATATTTTTTGTCTTCAAGTAATTACTTAACTTTCAAATATACTTTTCAATCGTAAGTCTCTGCTTCTATTTGAAAATTAACTATTTTAATAGCATGATAAACGAAAAATTAAACAGAGTGATAAATGGGAAACAAACATCGATTGTTCTATTTCATTTTGCCTGTAATTTAACGATTTTGATGATGTGACAAACAACATTGTATTTTTTTTGAACAACCTAGATGTTCATAGTAACAACTTAAAATAATAATTCATCATTACCATGAAGATAGTCTTACTTTTATTTTCATACAAGGGATCCCCTAGCTCTAAAATATAGGCATCATTCATCCAAATTGATGGATTTCATCAATTTGGCTGTTAGTCAAACCCATTTGATAAGGAGGGAAAACAATTTGAAAAAGGGCAATGTTGTCATTTTAATTTTCTTGATTAAAATATTAAAAAAAATGAAAATGAAAATTTAAATAAACAAAAGGAAACAAATATAAAAACATGATTTGATCATATCTCTTTGTGTTTGTGGATTTTTGAGGGTTTTCATTTCAATACATATTTCATCTTCTTCTCTTTTCTTAATTAATTCATAGAAAAATAAACACCAAGTAAATAGAAAGAATCAAATCAAAATTGCTTTCTTTCTCCTTTTTTTTCCTGCTGAATCTTATGTATTAATAATGTGAATGGTTGTTAGATACTTTCTCAATATTTGATTAATTGATCAATTGTTCGAATCCTCGACATTTAATTATCTCAATTCGATTAGCTCTAACACTAAAAAGAGTTAGTCAGTAAGACTTTCGGGGCAATTAGATCGAACATGGCATGTCTGACTAATTTACAGTCCTTTCTATACGAACTTTCACTTTTGCCTCAAAATCTTAGAGTCAAACCCATAATGGCTTTTCTGGATTTTTTTATATTTATATTTCTGTTAAATAGTGGGGATCACATCGTCCAGAAATAAAGTCGAGGATGAAAGTGATATACAATCAAAGGTTGAGGATGTTTTCCGTTATTTACTTAAATTAACATTAATACGGCGTCGCTTCGAAATTTTGACACAGCTATATCTCGAATTTGAATTACTTTACCTATCCGAAAAGTAGTAGGATATTAATATCCTATAAAACCACGCCCCTTGCTCTTTACACGTATTTGACTGCACAAAAGTTATCATTCTACCTTCTTTTAGCTGCATAAACTACTGTTTTCTCCGATCTTCCCTTAAATATCCCAAATAAATCAGTGTTTAGGTCAATACTTTCCAGTTATAATACTCAGATTTTGGATTACTTCGCTTCGCCGTCATGGATACTGGTGGAGGTGACGCGCCAACGAAGAAAGACGGCGAGTTTCTTCTCCGCCTTCTCAAGAAACAACCGCAACTACACACTACGCAAGTCCAACCAAACCCACTTCCCCAAACCATACCCGATGACCCGGCGGTCGTGGCTGTGGGGCATACTGTTCCACCATACTTGCAGCCGCAGCCAGTGTTCTCATCGAGCGGTCGTGATTCTGCTTACGGCCAATGGTCGAATTCGCCTTCCCGCCCGCTTTTTGTGCCTCACAGTTTCTTCGGGCAAAACCCTAATTCTAACTTGAACCCTAATTTTCACGGGCCACATGGGGGTTTCAGTCACCCTTCTAATCAGTATAATCATCAGTTTCAACAGACCTCGTTGGGTGATGATACAAGGAAATTAGTATTTTTTGGTGATAATTCGAAGCCGGAGCTAGCTCCTCGGCAAGAACCGAATATCGTCTTTGGGTCTTTCAACAGAAATATTGTGGATAATGATGCTGCATTGAATGGAGTTGCTCCCGAAGACTCTTTAAGTGAAAGGGGTAAATATGGAAACTCATATTTGTTGGGTGATCTGGGAAGTAATAAAAGATTGAATGGTTTTCGTGTCGATTATCAGAATTCAATGGAGATTAATCAGAATTTGCAAGGAAATTTGTCTATCTTGAAGGGTTATGGACAAGAAAGGAGTAATAATAGTAATAGAAGGGGAAATCAAGGGCATCATGAGAATTACAGGGTTGTGGTTCCGCCACCTGGTTTTCCAAACAGTGTGAATAATGTGGGAAATACTGAGTACGGCTCTAGTTATGGGCAAGAAAGGAGTAATAATAGTAATATTCTTGATAAAGGTAAGGGTAGTTTGAGCCATGGAACTGTTGAGATCCTTAGAGTTAAACAAGCTCGTATTTTGGATTTGAAGGGATCAAATGACAAGCTCGATTGCTCTATTCCACCATCTGGCAGCAATCTTCATTCGATTTCGGCATCTAATATTGAGGATTCTGAGCGGAAATTTCATGGTGAGGATAGTGATAATGGGGAAGAATTGGGGAATGGTGCCCGAGGGCAGAATGAGTTTGATGATTTGGAGGAACAACTTGTGAATTCTCTAGGACTTGAAGACGAATCTCTGGAGAAAAGTGATAAAAAGAAACATCATCGGGACAAGGTAATTTCTTTGCTTCCATGTCTTGTCCATTTGTTATGCTAGATTTAGAATAAGTGATCATCACTCATTTTGCCGTCGAATTGTTGTTTCCTTTTATGAATACAACTGAATGACCTTTGGTAATCGCACATAAATGTGACTCCTGAGTTATTGGGAATTATTTAATTCAACTAGCCCACTGCCAGTTATTATGTATCTGGCATGAAGGAACGTGCATAGATTTTGCTCATGGTATTACTGGCTGACAGTAGAAAAAATAAAAATGGAAAAAAGATCGTGTTAATAAATTTAATATTGACAGTTACATTTTGAGCTTAAAATATAATTTGAAACTCACAAATATCATATTCCTATTGATTTGTGTTCAAGAGTATTCTAATTTCTGTTAGTAGATAAGTAGGCTTGAATTTCATATACTCACTTGACCTGGAAATTATTTCAAAACCTGGGCCATTCCAAATAGAGATGAACTTCCTGGTCATTCAACGCACATTTCTCTTTTGTCATGTTTTCATTTTTCCTCATTAAATCCAAACATTAGGCACTGCAATTCAAGTGCTGTTGGGGAACCCACTTGATACGAATATTTCTAACAAAAAGTCTCCCATTTTACATGCATAAATATCTGTTCATAACTAGTCAAATTATCATTAGACAAGGATACATGGGATGGGGACAGGCTTATGTAAGCAGGTTTCTGAAGAATTCCGAGGGAATCCAATCTTTTAACCATAGAAATCAATTTCAAGGGTCCAACTGAAAGAAAGTTTTCTGCATACTACGTTGTTTCTTTCTATACTATACAATAAAATATGCTGACCAGGTAGAGATTCAATGTTATCAAAACAGATGGCCTTTCCTTTTAGCCTTTTAGTGAGTGTATTTTTAAAATTCTGACAGGATTTCTAATATTTCTTGTTGAATAGTGTTCACAAAGCATGAATAACAAGTATTGGTGATGAGATCTGTGTCGTGACAGAAGGGCTGACATTACTCTCTAGGAATGTGGTTGTACTGTTTTTCTTTTCTTTTCTTTTCATTTTTCCCCCCTTCCCTATATAGAACATTGATTCACACTGGCTTTTCGATGCTTAGCACATGGTTGCAGCTCCTCCAACTAAAGGATTTTTCTAACCTTTTAGCAGTTTGTTTTGAATCTGTTTGCTGGTTTCTGAATTTCTTGAGGATTCAAATTGTATATAAGAAACAAAACTAGAGACTAGAGGCATGGACTTCTCTTTATACATCTTTGTTTTTTCATGATCAGGATTATAGATCTGATATGAGAGGACAATGGATACTTAACCAGAGGATGAGGAATGCGAAAAGGCAGACAGTGTGTCGTGATGACATAAACAAGCTGAATACTGAATTCCTTGCTATCTATGACTCGTTAATCCCAGCTGACGAAGAAAAGGCCAAGCAAAAGAAATTGTTGACATTATTGGAGAAGCTTGTTAGCAAAGAGTGGCCTGAGGCTCGGTTGCATCTCTATGGATCATGTGCCAACTCATTTGACTTTTCAAAAAGTGACATCGATGTTTGCCTTGTGATGGAGGCTGCAAATTCAGATAAGTCTGAGGTCTTGTTAAAGTTGGCTGATATACTGCAGGCTGACAATCTTCAGAATGTACAGGTGAATAAAGTCTACTGGAAACTTCTTTTTATTGTTCAACTATGAGAGTCAACTTGCATATCCAACTGTTTGCTTTTGGTTTTTATGGATCATATGTTTTCTTCCCTCTCTTTCCTTATATCTCTTGTATATGGAGGTCTGTCTGTACTGATCTTCGATTCAATTTCATATTTTATTTACAGGCACTTACAGGTGCCAGGGTTCCCATAGTTAAGCTCATGGATCCTGTCACTGGTATTTCTGGTGACATTTGCATGAACAATGTGCTGGCTGTAGTAAATACAAAGCTTCTTCGGGATTATGCATATATAGATGTGAGACTGCGTCAGTTGGCTTTCATCGTGAAACACTGGGCTAAAACACGAGGAGTCAATGAAACTTATCGAGGAACACTGTCTAGTTATGCGTGAGTTATATTAAATTTTCTGCTATCTTTGCATTCGCAACGTTAGTATGTTACTTTTTTGGCTAATTAGTTTAATATCTTTCCAGGTATGTGTTAATGTGCATTAATTTCTTACAGCAGCGAAGACCAGCTATTCTTCCATGCTTGCAGGTATTATTGTACTTTCACTTGAAATTCAGTGCAGTTGCTCCTTATTTCTTTACTTTTAGCTTTCTGTTGGAGAAACTTTTCTGTGCGAACAATGAGTTGTTTTCTTATGTGTAATATTTCTAATAGAGAAACTTTTAGATTGCTATGATAACACCAGTCAGCTGATAACTCTTCTTTTTGCTTAGTAATAAAATAATCTTGATGATGATTTAATTAACCTGGTAATTATTTTAGAGCTATCTATGTAGGGATGGCAATGGGCCCCCTTTTACCCACAAGCTCAGCTCGTGCTCGTGACGAGCAGCTCGCGAGCTTGTCATTCTTTTTTAACAAAAAATAAATACACTGAGCAAAAAGATTTGATTAAAATGATTTTTTTCTTTTTCTTTTTAAAATAGATAAAACATAAACCCTCCTCCTTTATCTGGATTTGGGATCGGCTACTTAAATTTTGAGTAGTCGGAGTTAAAAATTGTATACGAATAACTTGTACCATGTACAATTTTTTAAAGATAATTAAAAACAGTATTATAAAATAACAAATTGCGATTAAATTGGTATAATTAAATATCACTTACTTGGCGACATACAATTTCGGCATATTTATCTTCTATTCGGAAATGAGTGTCCTGTCAATCCTTCACGCACATTAATGCTTATAAAATATCTTCTTTCAATTGGCTCGTGACCTCGGACAAAACTCTCTTACCCGCGCTAAAAGTAGATTTTGAAGCTATGGTGCTAACCAGAGGTGTTACTAAATCTTTTGCAATTGTGGAGACTACTGGCCATCGTCGTTCGTATCTTCGCCAAAATTCGATAACATCTTCGGAACTTTTTTTAATTGTTTTATTAGTAGGCATATTATGATTAAAGTAATTAATTAATTCAGCAGGCAAAGTATTTGCACTTCCGTCGATGTTTGGGCTAATGGAGATGTAGCAGACAAAGTATTACTAGTTAAAGATGAGCATACTGCATTTAAATCATACATATACGTGTTAATGCCTTGAAATAAATTATATATTTCAGCATCGTCTTCTTCAAGTTAAGCGGAAGGAGTAAGTGCAGAGAGTACTCGACTAATATCTGTACCTATTTATTTAACATATAATTTATACATTTTACTTAAAGTTTGCTCTAAATTTCTATATGTGATAAGTGTATCAAAAGTTAAAACTTTAGAAATTTAATCAATTATATATTTAGTTCCCGATAAATTATATCGGGGTCCATTATGCATGCTAAAGGAAATAGCATAGGTAAGTCTTCCCAATATTTTCTAAACTTCAATTCCATACAGTATATAATTGCACTAAAATCAGTCATTTTTGTATTTATGAAAGGTCATTGCAATTATATAAGGACGTTCTAGCACTATACAGTTAGTGGGATAGTAAACTCTAGATTAAACATTTGTACTATTATAAAAACTTGTCAAAAATCTTTGAACTTTTAAAGCTAAAAGCCAATCGAATTCCTTCATAATATTGTCGTCATTATTTTTAATATGCCTATTGCTGTAAAACTCAGTTATTAAATGTTCAAAACCTTCACATGACTTTAACAATAAGTGGAGTTCCATCTATAACCTACGTCACTAACAAATGTTTTAAAATTCTTCACCCTAAATTCGACATAAAATTTCTTAAATGCTTGTTTTCTATTAGGGGAGGTCATGATATATATTAGTGCATTCTTAATTCTTTTTATTTTATCTTTAATTTGTTTCAAATCATCTTGCAAAATTAAATTTAAAATATGACACGCAATGAATATGAAACAAATAACCATCGAAATTAGGCTATAATACCTTATACAATTTATCGATAACTACTTTATTAACACCAGTGTTGTCTTATGTAAAAGAACAAATTTTACTTTCGTAACAATATTCTTTAATAACAGTCATAATCGCATTATATATATTATTAGCGTTATGTGGGAATTAAATAATTTTAAAAGCAATAATTTTTTTATTCATACACCAAAGTGGGTCGATGTAGTGTGCAGTTACAGCTATATAAGCTCTTTTATTGATTCTTTCCCATATATTTGAAGCTAAAGATATAACATCACTATATTTTTGCAAATTCAAAATTAATTGTTTTGTTTGATAAAAATACTTTATTGTGTCTGAACGAAGAGTGTTTCGACTTATCCTAACGTATCTCAGTTGAAGATATTCTTTCACATATGAGATGAAATATTGATTGTCCGCTATTGCAAGAGGCAACTCAGCACTAGCAATAAGTTTCACCATTCCTGTTAGAGCATTCTCCTTTGAATACATTCACGTGGTGAGAGGCGAAGTTGTAGTACCAACGCTTGGACTACCAAATTGCAGTTGTGTTTGACCGGCTTGAAGAAGTCCATGTTTGGCCGCGTCGCTTTGTAGTGACGGTTGAGGTGGGTGGTACCAATGTTTTTTTTGCCATGCCAATCGTTGGCAGTATTTACATACTGTTTTGGACTCTGGGACTCCATCGACAACACGGTCCATCGAAATCAAATTAAACTGATTCCAATACTTTGCCAGTTTTTTTGCTTTTGCTTCCCTCTAGCATTGGAAATGTTTAATTTGGGTTCCTCCTTTTCTTGTTTCTCTTAGGCTTCGAAAACATTGATGTCATCCTAATCAATTGGATTATTGCTGGGGTCTGCCCCAAATCCAAATGTGGAATATCTTTAGGAATTGGTATTTCATTTAGATCAAAAAATTAATTCCAATATTGACTTTGCGGCGTTGCAAGTGATTCGCCTCCGACACCGAACAAGCCCTTAACAAATGAGCGTTGATCCATTTCAATTTGTGAATTAAGAAGATACAATATAGATTAATAGATGATATAGGAAGATGATTAATTGTAAAAATGAATTGAAATTGAAGATGAAGATGATTAAATTGTAAAAATGAATCTATATAACATGACTATGTTGTATTTATAGACTAATTGAGAGTTGGAACGAATCAATTGAGACTTGAGAGCACAAGAGAGATTAAGAGAAAGAGTGTTGAGAATCTTGAAATAATAAGACTTGGGAGTCGAGAGAGTTGATGAAAAATGTTGGGCCAATTGTAGGACTATTTATTGGGGGAGGGGGGGGGGGGGGGAAGAGGGGGAAAAAAAAAAAAAAAGG
>NW_019230624.1:212415-222287 GCF_002742605.1 Olea europaea var. sylvestris
TGAAGAAGGAAAAAAAAAATAATATCAGTGACCAAAACGTTCACTGACGAAAGTTCAGGTAGTTAATGATCACTGAATTGTAAAAAAGTGACCAAAACGGTCACCTTTTTTAAAAAAAGTGACCGTTTTGGTCAATATTCAAGATGAGACACAAGCGGATCGGCTCGTAGCTTGTCCTGAACGAGCTCTTAAATGATTACATGAGCCATGAGCCGCTCGTGGGCGAGTCCGCTGGGCTCAAGCTCGGGCTAGTTTTTTTACGAGCCTGAGCCGCCCACGAGTTCTTTTTTTCGGCTTGCTCGTTTGGCTCGTTTGCCACCCCTATATCTATGCATGTCTTTGAAAATATGAAACTGATTTTTAGTTCTAGCCTCTGTTTGGTTTAGCTAAAAATGTTGATAAAAATTTAAGTCAAAGTCAATAATTACTTTTAACCACACATTGTATGGGGCCCACCACTTTTATCAACTTTTCATTCCTACATTTAATCAACTTTGATCAAAATCTATTAAAATTTTGATTATTAGCAAAACCATACATGGGCAGCATATAACTATTGGATTTCTTTTCAGTTTAACTTGGAACTAAACCTACCTCTATGTGGGGGTTGTGTGTGTAAGATGGGAGCTAGTAAGCAAACATTGTTTGTCTTAACTCTTATATCTTTCTTGTCCTTCCACAGGGGATGCGTGTCACTTACTCTGTAACTATAGATAATGTTGAATGTGCTTATTTTGATCAAGTGGAAAAGCTTCGTGATTTTGGGTCCCGGAATAGGGAAAGTATTGCTCAGTTGGTTTGGGCCTTTTTCCACTATTGGGCCTATTGTCATGATTACACAAATGATGTTATATCTGTTCGAACAGGAAGCACACTGAGGTAAAAAAACATTTTCTTGATGAATAATAGCTCTAATTTTCACTTACAGACATAAAGATGATTTTGATTATGTTGATAATTTGGATATCAGCTATATATGCAGTTTTTGAAAGAAAATAAAATTAGCGTCATGTACACAATTGAACGTTTGCTATGCTGTTCATCAAAATTTTCAGACGCTCATGGGTTGAAATTCTTTGATGTCTTGTCATTTCAGTTTTGTGACGATAACGGAAGCCCTGAGTTCTGTCACAAGTAAAAGTGCATATGATTTTTAAGTTTTCTGCTTTGCTGTCTTTAAAACCGTTGAAACAAATTTATTTATAGTTGAAGCAATGTCCCTTATGCCTCGCTCCCCTACCCCACCCAAAAGGAAAAGATATGAATTGATTTGAGCACAATGGCTGATCATGATCTTTTTGTACCTATACTTGCAGCAAGAGAGCTAAAGATTGGACTAGAAGAATTGGTAATGACCGCCACTTGATATGCATAGAAGATCCTTTTGAGTTATCCCACGATCTTGGTCGAGTGGTGGACAAGTATAGCATAAGAGTCCTCAGGGAAGAGTTTGAACGAGCTGCAGAAATTTTGCAGTATGATCCGAATCCTTGTGCAAAGCTATTTGAACCCTATATCCGTACTTGATGTGGCCTCCTGTTCGAGTAAAATATCCGTGTTTAAATCTATTATTGTATCTAGGTTTCTTAATTTCTGGTTTGATCAAAATTGAGTCGATTGTAAAGGATATTTCCTCGTACAAGCTTTGGGTAGTGTGTTATTGTGCAGTTTTGTTAGGCCGCATTATGTTGTGGTAACATTAGTTTGGAGACCAGCTAGAAGTACTAGCTGCTAGTAATCTTATGGTTTGCTAGTAAAGTAACAACTGTATTTATGCCTGTGACTCTATCCTACAATAAATTTTGTAATTTATTTATTATCTCTGTTTGGTAGTAACTAAATTTATTTCTTATCTCTGTTTGGGAGTATATCGAAATAATGAGTACATTTATTTCTTTCCTTTCATGTATTGTCTCGAGAAAAATGTGTGCAGTGTGCAATAAAGGTTACATAGGTGTTTATTTTGGGAATCAATTTAGTTGTACAAAGAAAGTGTTGGAAAGATCTAAACCATTGATTTCAAAAATTGATTTTGAAATGATTGATCTAGATGTTGTCGACATATAGTTTGTAAATCATCTTTGTCAACTTAGTTTGTACAAATAACGTGATGCTTATTTTTATCTTGTCCTTTAGCTTATGCGGAAAAAATTGATTATTGGTTGGTTTTTATCCCAACTCAATCTTTTATCTCCAATCTTCGTGAAAATATACGCTAGAAATATCGTAATTTTGAATCTTAAGTTTGCAAAACGAGATCTTTTCTCACGAACATACTTATAAACTGCTAAAGTAAAAAATAAAAAATAAAAAATCATGAAGACAAAGCATAAGTCTCATTAACAATAGGTGTAATGGAACTCGGCTTACAAAGGTCCATACGATCACTTTTGACACTCAAGAAAGTGAAGATAGTTAGTCGGTCGAGACGTGAAGCAACTAGGCCTCGACAAAAAATTGGAAATACAGATCAAATTAATCAAATTGAATCGACTATGATCAATTTGACATGGGTAATTGGTTTGGGTTGATTTTTATAAAACAAAATCATGATGGGTTGGTTCAGCCATAATTTGAAACCTTGAACTAGTTGTTAGCAGAATCGATCCAACCCATTTACGTATGTTACATTTAAAAAAAAAATTCAAAAAAATCAAAATATAAGCCTTAAATCTCATATATCCATCTTGATTCCCTCCAATTAATGATGCCAATAAGTAATAATGATGTGAATCTTCATTTACAAGCTCATTATGTTATACTTCATTTTTTTCTACTCAGACAATCAGGCTACTTAATGTATAAAAAAATAACAAAATTCTAAGCTTTCTGATAATATGTTTCTATTAAACTGATTTTATTTGGTAGTCAATTGGATGGATCTCTTTCCACATTTACAAATATGAGAAAAAGGTCTTGACCTTATGAATGACTGATGAATGTGAAATTTTGTTTATGAAGAGCTTCTCCCACTCATAGTCACGTGAAAAGCTATAGTTATAGTTCCACTATTAGGTCAAAACGTGTGTACCAGCCCTCCGAGGCACTTCTCCACTGGCAAAGGACGGGTTCTCTCAAAGCTGGCAGATCAGAGGTCGTGAGTTCGATTCTTGGGGCTCTTGGAAGGTAAGACACATACTGGAAGGCAGGAGTGTCTTGGAAGGCAAGACGCAACATGAATTGGCTCACTAGGCACTTTGGCAGTCCAGTTGGAGAGGTGCTCGGACCCTAATCAGTTGGAGGCACATCCCGCGGTTTAACTGGTTTGTGTGAAGAGGGGCCGGATCACAGACCCAAGAAATAGTAGACGAAAGCGGACACCTTGATTAAAAAAAAAAATAAAAAAAATCGTTTGTACCAATCTAATTTAATGTAGAAGTTGATTTTGATTTTGATATCTCATAGGTCAAGCCTTGTGATTTCATCTCAAGTCTTTTTTATTTCAATAGTAGGTGCTTCATCTTTCAATTCTTTACATTTATACTTCACTTTCAAGTTTTTAGACCAATTTCACCATTTTGGACGATTTGCATCCAAATAGACATTAAAATTTAGCTAAAAGAAAACGTCACACAACAAGTTTATCTAAACAAGTAAATATAAAAAAGAAAAAAAAAAAGGAAGAAAAGATTGAAGGGCAAACAAAAGAATCACCCAAACGTCAAACTGTAATCTTCCTAAAACAAAAAATTTGAATAGAATTCACTACCATGTTTGGCTTACTTAAAAAATAAGTAAAAATTACTTACATATAAGTAACTTTTTATTGATAAATATCACAGATTACTTTTTTTTTCTTGCTTTTAAGTAAAAAACAAATTGCTACTTGTTTTGAAAGCAACTCTTACTGTGAAGAAGAAGAAACCCGAGAAGTTCAGCCACTACCTGAGATTCTAGTCCTCGGACCGCCTGCGGTATTCGAAACCTACGAGAAAGAGTTCTGTTTGAAATTTCGAACTATAAGACCATGGGAGTCAACACTCCCGCTGTCCGAATTTCTCTCAGCATATGCAAACGACACAAGTGCCGTTTTGTGCTCTCCTAACTTCTAACCGTCCGCTGCTGTCCTCCGCCACCTCCCTTACCTCCGCCTCGTCGTCACCGCCAGCGCCGGCCTCAACCACATTGATTTCATTGAGTGCAGTCGTCGCCAAATTTCCGTTGCTAATGCTTCCATTGTGTTCTCCGCTGATGTTGCTGATCTTGCAGTGGGGTTGATCCTTGATGTGATGCGGAAAATTAGTGCTGCAAATCGCTTTGTGAAAGACGGGCTCTGGCCTAAAGCAGGAGATTATCCATTTGGCTCCAAGGTAAATTATTTACATGTATACATATTTGATTATTTTCATAGAACTCAGTTTGTATACTTGGAAATTTATCTCAATGTATTAGCGGATACAAAAATATTTGTTTCGTAAATTAAGCGGAACCCTTAATTTTTCGTCAAGTAGCACGAATCTGTAAGGACCTGAAAAAATTCGCAGCATTCTTTAACATAAATTATTGGTCAAGATTCTTATTTGAAAGAAGAAATTCAAGATCTTTTTGTGCAGCTGAATCACCTTGCTTTCCAAATTCTACATTTTCTTGCACTCTAATGGTTCCATCCCCAATCACAATGGAAGATAATTATTATTTACAATCTAAGTGCCTAATTTTACGAGTTGGCATACAAATACATAATTTTAGGCACTTTTCTATATTTTTGAGTAATTTTCTATACGAATGTCACACCCATTCTTGCCATTTTTTCTCTCTCCCAAAATTAGTGGATAAAGTGATGAAAGTGATTTGGAGTTATGGAAGTGGATGAGGGTTGAGGGAAGTTATTGGTTTGAATGAAATTCAAACAATTTCCTCCAATCCATTTTAATATCTCGCGGGTTGGGTTACCCTACGTTGATGACCCACAACCATATCTTACAACACGAACTTCATTCTTCCAATATCTTTTATAAAAGTTTTAGGGAACCATTATTTTGTAGTAAAATGATGAATGAAATGTTAATGTTTTTGTACAATTAACTTAAGCATGGTACAATTTGTTTAAAAGGTATAGGTACTAATTATATTGCGGTGAAATTCTGAGTGTAATATTCTTGATTTTATTCCATATGGAGCCATTATGAGTACAGTATAGCTATCGAGTAGACTTATAACCTTTCAACTTTTATTACAGTTTCTTGCTAGTACATCACTATGACTAATGACTGATGATTTCATTTGGGAGGCAAGAAAGTTGGGATTGTGGGATTAGGCAGCATTGGTTTAGAAGTCTCAAAGAGACTGGAGGCTTTCGGCTGCATAATATTGTACTACTCGAGGGAGAAGAAGTCGTTTGTTCCTTTCACATTCTACATTGACGTCTGCGATTTAGCTGCGATATCCGATGTCCTTGTCATCTGTTGTGCTTTAACAGAGCAAACTCATCATCTAATCAACCGTGAGGTTCTTTTGGCGCTCAGAAAGAAAGGATTTATCGTAAATATTGCACGCGGAGCAATAATCGATGAGAAGCAATTGGTACTTTGTTTACAACAAGGACTGATAGCTGGTGCTGGATTGGATGTGTTTGAAAATGAACCTTATGTTCCTGAAGCACTTTTTTCACTACATAATGTGGTATTGTCACCTCATCGCGCTGCATTCACATAAGAATCTTTTCAGGATTCATATGAAATTGCAACTGGTAATTTGGAGGCATTCTTCTCGAATAAGCCCTTGCTATCTCCGGTTTTAAGCAAATAGTCATTGCCTCTCTCTGTGGTATGATTCAATATTTTCTTGTTCCTCTTGAAGTACATTAAGGCATGTTTAGACATGAAAATATTTGTTAAGATTTGGGATCCATCTTAACAAGGTCAACCTTATTAAAAGGAGTGGTCCAAGATTTATTTTAAGTTGGTCAATATTTCGATATTTAACCGATGTAAGATTTATTCGCTTAACATGCCCACGCAAGATGGTGGCTCTTTTTGAGCAAACCAATCTTGAAATCCGTGTGCTCATTTTTTAGATTTAATCAGATCGAATAATTCTTTGGAGCTTGCTGGGTTCTGATACCATGTTAAAATTTGGAGTCCATCTTAACAAGGTCAATCTTATTAAGAGGAGTGATCCAAGATCTATTTTAAGTTGGTCGATATTTCGGTATTTAACCGATGTGAGATTTATTCCGTTAACAATATTAACATAACAATTTTTAATAACTAGACTACATTTTTAATTGCATGAAAAAGGTTCACAACCTTTTTACATTTTCACATTTATGTTTCTAACTTTTTTCATATCGCATTTTTATTCTCAAATTAACACACATTGTTTATGATTATGGTTTCTTTCCAAAATTTTCTTTAAATAGAGTTTGGGTCTCAAGTTTATTCTAAATAAATAATTAGGCTTCAATGTAAGAGGAAGTGTACAAAACGAAGAATACCTTCAAAAACTCGTTGAATCTACAAACATTTGTGAATTTCGGCAATCAAAAGTTCGTTGGTTCAAGAATCAATACTGAACAATTGACATAAAATTAAAACATCTCAAACATATTTAGTTTAAAACAATCTATTATACAATTACATTCAAAGGATTAAATATTGTCTTACAAAAGAAAAAAAAATAAACAAAGGAAATATTGACAATAAGTTAATATATGTAAGCATAATCAATACTCATGTCGTAACCATCAATCTAACTCTAATTCTTTGCCAATCTCGATACATTTCATCACCCATAATTCTGCTAAATTCCTTCCCAAATATAACTCTGGCTGTTACCAGGCGAAACATGCTCTAACTAAACTAAATTCAAGGATCCTTTCAATGCTTATGATGCGATAATAATGCCTTGAATTTATTTGTTGTTTGTGCATAACCTTTAATTTCGTTGCACATAGACAACCTTCTGTCGATTAAAAGTTAAAAATCCACGTGATGATCACATGTAATAGTTTTGAAGGATAAAATAGGATAATAATTAATTTTAATTAAAACACAGAGAAAATAAAAATTCAAAGGGGAAAGAAAGGGCAAAAAAATAAAGGAGAAGAGAAATGATAATAATTATATGGCTATGAATTATTAACTTAAATAAACATGTCTATGGATCAATACAATTATTCCTATTACTGTGGATCAATACAATTCATTTGAGTTTGATAACCTTAGCAAACTCAAGTGAAGTACCCTAGATCGTTTATTCTTACCACAATATTTTTTCGAAGAGTTATTGCTAAACTAACATAAAAAGAAGTGGAAAAAAAAAAGGAGGAAAAGAATAAGGGATTCTTACCACAATTTTCTTTGAATTTAATGCAAAAAGAGATGTCTCAAGCAATTTAAGGACAATATTGAAGATTGATAAGGACGTTTCAAGAATAACATAAAAACTAACGGAACAAATAATGGCCGATGAAAACTTCATCGTGATTGCCCACTAAATGGAATTGATGATTCTGATTGAAATAAATATTAGTTGATGATTTCGATGGAATTATTGGGAATCATTTGCTCTTTAGTTATCAACGAGAACCTATCGATGATCATCAACAATATGGCTATCGATGATCTTAATTGAAAACAATAATCAATACACCTTCTTCTAGGATTACTGACGGTAATATCGTTAGTGATATTGTCAAAAATCGCCGATAGTGTTTCAATCATCGACGTAAATCCCTCAATGTTGACAAAATTTATTCTTTCTTTTTTTTTTTTTCTTTTTGTAAGATACTTAAAAATAAGTTTTATATATATCGGTAAATGAACTAATGGGCATCGGTATTTAACTTATGTTAAGCACCGATAACATTGCACACCAATTGATTGATGAATATCTTAATGGTAGGTTCCATAAATATAATGATATCCCAATCAATTGGTGTGCCATGTCACCGGTGCCTTCCCTATATATATAAAGTTGTTTTATTCTCCTAAACAAAGAGAGCACGAGATTTAGTATATTGTAAATCTCATGTTCTTCCAGAGACAGATTTCGATTATGAGGGTTTACAAAAGATACTAGCGTACATAAATTGTACAAATACATCACCAACAATAATACTGCTCATGAAAACAATAATTGACAATAAAATCAATCTAAGAGTGAGTGTTTTATTTATTTATTTGTACATCTCGAGGTCCCTGTTAGGCTAGTGCTAAACGTTTTTTATGTGTGTCACATAGGCAGAGGTAGTATAGCCCAGCAATGCTCCTCAACCCATATGATACTAAGCAAAGATTTTAGTACTATGACCCAAATGTTAGCATTAGTTCAGCTATAATTTAAATCTCAATTCAAATACAATGCTCAATTATTCAAATTGTATTAAAGACACTACAATTATTAATTACTATTTTCAAGACATTCATGAAATGTGAACATTTTATTGTCAAATTAGATATTTAATTTAATGGATGTTTGACTAAAATTTACTTATAATTATTAAGTAAATTCTATTACAAATAATTTGTATTGATTAGATCTAAAAGTAAATTACTTATTCTAATAGTTAAAGACACTAAGCATTTTTCTAAATTACGTATGTTTTCATTCATTACTAATTCGTATTTATAAAAAAAAAAAAATTACTTATTTTGACCATAAAGCAGATATTATGATTAAAATAAATAACTTACTATAGATTTGATATTGACAATAAAAAGAATGTGTTAAAACTTATTTATTTATAAAGTAATCTATATCGACAATAAAAAGAATATTTGTTAAAACTTTCAATTGTTTGGAAAGATAGGTTATCAAAGTTACAAGAATAGTATTCATTAAGTAATTTTTTAAATGTTCATTAGTGGATATATATTTTTGCTTAATTCTATCGTGATTCGATTAGTTTATATTTTTTAAGGTAAACATCAATTTTCTATTTGGTTAAGAAAATACAAAAATTTAGTGAAATATCTTAATGAGAGACATCTAAACTTTTTTTTTTTTATTTCATTGAGTGTCGTATATATTTTATCGTGAATGTCACGAAAATAGCCTCCAAACACTACTAAAAATCATGGCTCCAGGCACGAATTTTTCGTTTCTGAAATCTCGATATTCATTGCTATTACTCTTTACCAACGGAATAATTGCAACCGCAAATTCGTTGCTAATTTGAAGGTCGCTGATAGTTACCAACGGATCTTGCCGTAGGTAAAGATCAAACAATTCATCAACGAGTTTTCCGTTGGTAAGTATGAATCTTTTACAAATGAAATTTTCATTGGTAAAAATCTTAACCAATACCAACCGACTTTTCGTTGGTAAATATCTACCATTATAATTGGTAAAAATTAATGTTGTATATAGCCGTATAGGTGTAAGGTATGGTAAAAAAAATTATTTATTTTTTTATTATTGTTATTATTATTTATTTAATAATTCTAATTTTTTAACTTTTAGCCAACCGAATTGAAAGGCTAAAATATTGTTTAACCACTCATTGGACCACAAATTAATTATCAACGGAATATCCGTAGGTGAAAAATCCAAATATTAAACGATTACATGAGACACGGAATATCCGTTGGTAAAGAGATACCATCGTTACCAATGAAAAATCTGTTGTTAGCATATTAGCACTAAACTTCATCTTTGATTACCCATGAAATGACATTGGTGATTTTGACCGATTTTTTTATTTTTTTTTATTTTTAATTACAATATGAGGGAATTACTGATAGCAATGATATGGTGATTTTTTTAACTTTCTCTTGGCTATTTCTTGATCTTCTAAAAAAAGCTTAAAAATATAATAAAAAAAAAATTTCATCATGTTTAAAAAGATTGGATCAAATCCCTTAATTGAGATACAAAATAACCAACTTAATTTAGAAAATTACTTTATCTTTTGGCCATGGAATCCAGAA
>NW_019230625.1:0-3093 GCF_002742605.1 Olea europaea var. sylvestris
GTCAAATTTTAGCCCATTTCGTCACCGTCGCGAAAAATGACGAAATAGCCTCCGGCGCGATTTTTGTTTCCGATCGACCGGTTCAATTTTAGCCCATTTCGACACCGTCGCGAAAAATGACGAAATTGCCCCATTGCGATTTTCCTTTCCGATCGACCTGTCAAATTTTAGCCCATTTCGACACCGTCGCGAAAAATGAGGAAATTGCCCCCGGCGCGATTTTTGATTCCGATCGACCTGTCAAATTTTAGCCTACTTCGACACCGTCGCGAAAAATGACGAAATTGCCCCAGGCGCGATTTTCATTTCTGATCGACCCGTCAAATTTTAGCTCATTTCGGCACCGTCGCGAAAAATGACGAAATTGTCCCCGGGGCAATTTTTGGTTCAGATCGACCTATAAAATTTTAGCCCATTTCGACATCGTCGCGAGAAATGACGAAATTATCCCCGGCGTAATTTTTGTTTCCGATCGACCTGTAAAATTTTAGCCCATTTCGACACCGTCACGGAAAACGACGAAATTGCCCCCGACGTGATTTTTGTTTCCGATCAGCCTGTCAAATTTGAACCCGTTCCGACAGCGTTGCGAAAAATGATTGAATTGCCCCCGGCGCGATTTCTGTTTCCGATCAGCCTGTCAAATTTGAACCGTTCCAACACCGACGCGAAAAATGACGAAATTGCCCTCGGTGCGATTTTTGTTTCCGATCGACCTGTCAAATTTTATCCCATTTCGACACCGTCGCAAAAAATGACGAAAATGCCCTCGTCGCGATTTTTGTTTCCGATCGACCTGTAAAATTTTAGCCCATTTCGACACAGTCGCGATAAATGACGAAAATGCCCCCGGCGCGATTTTTGTTTCCGATCGACTGGTCAAAATTTTAGCACATATCGACGCCGTCGCGAAAAATGACGAAATTGACCCCGGCGCGATTTTTGTTTCCGATCGACCTGTCAAATTTTAGCCCATTTCGACACGGTCGCGAAAAATGACGAAATTACACCCGGCACGATTTTCATTTCCGATCGACCTGGCAAATTTTACCCCATTACGACACCGTCGCGAAAAATGACGAAAATGCCCCCGGCGCGATTTTCGTTTCCGATCGACCTGTCAAATTTTAGCCCATTTCGATACAGTCGCGAAAAATGACGAAAATGCCCCCGGCGCGGTTTTTCCCTCCGATCGACTTGTAAAATTTTATCCCATTTCGACACGGTCGTAAAAAATGACGAAATTGCCCCCGGCGCGATTTTTGTTTCCGATCGACCTGTCAAATTTTAGCCCACTTCGACACCGTCGCAAAAAATGACGAAATTGCCCCACACGGTCGCGAAAAATGACGAAATTGCCCCCGGTGAGATTTTCTTTTCCGATCTACCTATCAAATTTTAGCTCATTACGACACCGTCGCAAAAAATGACGAAATTGCCCACGGCGCGATTTTCCTTTCCGATCGACCAGTCAAATTTTAGCCCATTCCGACACCGTCGCAAAAAATGACGAAATTGCCCCTGGCGCGATTTTTGTTTCAGATCGACCTGTAAAATTTTAGCCCATTTCGACACAGTCGCGAAAAATGACGATTTGCCCACGGCGCGATTTTCGTTTCCGATCGACCTGTCAAATTTTAGCCCATTTCGACACAGTCGCGAAAAATGACGAAAATGCCCACGGCGCGGTTTTTGTTTCCGATCGACCTGTAAAATTTTAGCCCATTTCGACACAGTCGCGAAAAATGACGAAAATGCCCCCGGCGCGGTTTTTGTTTTCGATCGACCGTTCAAAATTTTAGCGCATATCGACGCCGTCTCGAAAAATGACGAAATTGCCACCGGCGCGATTTCCGTTTCCGATCGACCTGTCAAATTTTAGCCCATTCCAACACCGTCACGAAAAATCACGAAATCGCCCCCGACGGGATTTTTGTTTCCGATTGACCTGTCAAATTTTAGCCCATTTCGACACGGTCGCGAAAAATGACGAAATTGCCGCCGCCGCGATTTTTGTTTCCGATCGACCTGCCAAATTTCAGCCCATTCCGACACCGTCGCGAAAAATGACGAAATTGCCGCCGCCGCGATTTTTGTTTCCGATCGACCTGCCAAATTTCAGCCCATTCCGACACCGTCGCGAAAAATGACGAAATTGCCGCCGCCGCGATTTTTGTTTCCGATCGACCTGCCAAATTTCAGCCCATTCCGACACCGTCGCGAAAAATGACGAAATTGCCGCCGCCGCGATTTTTGTTTCCGATCGACCTGCCAAATTTCAGCCCATTCCGACACCGTCGCGAAAAATGACGAAATTGCCGCCGCCGCGATTTTTGTTTCCGATCGACCTGCCAAATTTCAGCCCATTCCGACACCGTCGCGAAAAATGACGAAATTGCCCCCGGCGCGATTTTTGTCTCCGGTCGACCTGTCAAATTTTATCCCATTTCGACAAGGTCGCGAAAAATGACGAAATTGCCCCCGGCGCGATTTTTGTTTCCGGTCGACCTGTCAAATTTTATCCCATTTCGACACGATCGCGAAAAATGACGAAATTGGCCCCAGCGCGATTTTCATTTCCGATCGACCTGTCAAATTTTAGCCCACTACGACACCGTCGCGAAAAATGAAGAAATTGCCGCCGGTGCGATTTTTGTTTCCGATCGACCTGTCAAATTTTAGCCCATTTCGTCACCGTCGCGAAAAATGACGAAATAGCCTCCGGCGCGATTTTTGTTTCCGATCGACCGGTTAAATTTTAGCCCATTTCGACACCGTCGCGAAAAATGACGAAATTGCCCCAGCGCGATTTTCCTTTTCGATCGACCTGTCAAATTTAAGCCAATTTCGACACCGTCGCGAAAAATGAGGAAATTGCCCCCGGCGCGATTTTTGATTCCGATCGACCTGTCAAATTTTAGCCTACTTCGACACCGTCGCGAAAAATGAAGAAATTGCCCCAGGCGCGATTTTCATTTCTGATCGACCCGTCAAATTTTAGCTCATTTCAGCACCGTCGCGAAAAATGACGAAATTGTCCCCGGGGCAATTTTTGGTTCAGATCGACCTGTAAAATTTTAGCCCATTTCGACA
>NW_019230626.1:0-3093 GCF_002742605.1 Olea europaea var. sylvestris
CTCAATATCGAACTCTTGCAACAACAATATCCAACGGATCAATCTCGGCTTAGCATCTTTCTTTGTCATAAGATACTTCAGAGCGGCATGATCTGTGTAGACGATAACCTTAGACCCAACAAGATACGATCTGAGCTTGTCGAATGCATAAGCCGCAGCTAGCAATTCCTTCTCGGTCGTAGCATAGTTGATTTGGGCGTCATTCAAAGTTCTACTTGCATAGTATATGACATGAAAGATTTTATTCTTTCTTTGTCCCAATACCGCACCAACTGCATGATCACTCGCATCGCACATTAGTTCAAAGGGCAAATCCCAATCAGGTGACACAATCATAGGCGCTGTTGTGAGTTTTTCCTTCAGAGTATTGAAAGCTATCAAACATTCCTCATCAAACTCAAACGTTGCCTCTTTCATTAGCAAGTTGCACAGAGGCTTGGTGATTTTGGAGAAGTCCTTTATAAACCTCCTGTAAAACCCTGCATGACCAAGAAAACTTCGAACTCCTTTTACTGATGTAGGTGGTGGTAGTTTCTCAATAACCTGAATTTTTGCCTTATCCACCTCTATCCCCTTTGCCGATACTCTATGTCCCAAGACTATTCCCTCTTGAACCATGAAATGACATTTCTCCCAGTTCAATACTAAGTTCGTTTCTCTGCATCTTTGCAAAACCAAATTTAAGTGATCCAAGCACTCATCAAATGAGGTCCCAAAGACCGAGAAGTCATCCATAAAGATTTCAATGAATTTCTCTACTATATCTGAGAAAATTGCCATCATGCATCGCTAAAATGTGGCAGGAGCGTTGCAAAGTCCAAATGGCATTCTTCGGTATGCAAAGTACCATAGGGGCATGTGAATGTGGTCTTCTCTTGATCATCTGGTGCCACTGGTATCTGATTATAACACGAATACCCATCTAGAAAGCAGTAGTGGGAATGGCCTGCCAATCTCTCCAACATCTGATCTATAAACGGAAGAGGGAAATGATCTTTCCTTGTAGAGGTATTTAGTTTGCGGTAATCAATACAAACTCTCCACCTTGTTACCGTCCTTGTCGGAATCAACTCATTCTTTTCATTCTGAACCACTGTAATTCCTCCTTTCTTGGGCACAACTTGCACTGGACTAGTCCATTTACTATCTGATATCGGGTAAATTATTCCAGCATCCAGAAGTTTGATCACCTCAGCTCTTACTACTTCCTTCATGTTTGGGTTTAGCCTTCTTTGACTTTCAACTGTTGGTCGAAAATTCTCCTTCATGAGAATTTTATGCATACATAAGGAAGGGCTGATCCCTTTGATATCAGCTATGGTCCACCCAATTGCTTGCTTATTATCTCGAAGCACCCTAAGCAGTTTTTCATCCTCCACTTCACTAACCATGTTTGAAATTATCATTGGAAGTGTATTAGACTCCCCCAAGTATGCATATCTTAAGTGTGGGGGCAGCTGCTTAAGTTCCAACTTTGGTGGCTTCAGAATAGATGGCTGTGATTTCTCTGGCCCTATCCCAAGCTCCTCAAAGTATCATTTCCGCGTGTAAGGTGGGTTGGACTCCAAAAATCTTGCACACATTTCTATGTCTTCAGAATCAGAATTCGTGAATTTAGAATATGCGATGCAGGCCTCCAATGCATCTGATGGATTCTGCAGTGTAAATGACTCTTCAATCATTTTATCGATCATGTCAACCCTGAAACATCTATCAGTCTCTATTGGCAATTTCATGGCCTTGAAGACATTGAATGAAATTTGTTCTTCTCCCAATCTCAGTATCAACTGCCCATTCTGAACGTCGATCAAAGCTCTGCCTGTGGCTAAGAATGGTCTCCCCAGTATTAAAGGAACATCTTTATCTTCTTCCATATCCAGAATCAGAAAGTCTGCTGGGAATATGAACTTCTCCACTTTAACCAATACGTTTTCAATTATTCCTCGTGGATGTGTTAATGATCTGTCAGCCAGCTGTAAAGTCACCGTGGTAGCTTTAGCTTCTCCCAATCCTAATTTCCTGAAAACAGACAATGGCATTAAGTTAATACTTGCACCAAGATCACATAAAGCTTTATCAAAATAGAATTCACCAATGGTACAAGGGACAGTGAAACTCCCTGGATCTTTCAATTTTGGTGGGAGCTTTCTCTGAATCCTGGCACTACACTCCTCGGTTAGCATAACTGTCTCATGATCTCCTAGCTTCCTTTTGTTTGACAGGATGTCTTTCAGGAATTTTGCATAGCTAGGCATCTGAACCAGTGCTTCAGCAAATGGGATGTTGATATGGAGCTTCTTGAAAACCTCGAGAAACTTCTTGTATTGTTGTTCCATCTTTTGCTTCTTCATCCTCTGAGGGAATGGTATGGGTGGCTCATAGGGGTTTACAGCTACAGTTTCTTTATCCCTTGAGTTTCCTTTATTTGCTCTCGGTGTTGGCTCTTCTGTCTGTTCTTCTTGCTCCAAATTCTCTTCTACTTCAGGAGACACCTCTTCTCTGTTTGTCACGGGATTATTCACTTGTCTCTCAGGCAATTCCTCCCCACTTCTCGTTGTTATGGCCTTTGCATGCTCTTTCGGATTGACTTCTGTGTTACTTGGCAGGCTGCCTGGTGCTCTACCTATTAATGCAACTGCCATCTGTCCCATCTGAGTTTCCAAATTCTTAATGGCTGCATTCTGGTCCTGAAGAGTAGCTTCTGTCTTCTTCATGAATTGGTTGTTCGCCTCCATATATTGGTTGGTCTGTTCCATGAATTTGCCAAACATTTCTTCCAATTGAGGCTTCTTCTCTTGCTGTTGGTATTACCCTTATGACCTGTTCTGATTTTGGTTGCTCCAAAAGTTGGGGTGCTTTTTCCAGCTTGGGTTAAAGGTCTCTCCATACACATTATTCTGCTGGCGTTGTCCCCATTGAGCGAAATCTGCTTGCTCTTTTCCTTGTGTCAAAATTGGACATTCTGCTGTCATATGCTCAGCTCCACATTCTTCACAATTTGCCTTCTTTGTCTGTGCTGCATTAGCTGACTGGGTAATATTTTCCACCTTGTGAAATAAGGAGTCAATCTTGGCAGATAACGCTGAATACACA
>NW_019230627.1:0-3093 GCF_002742605.1 Olea europaea var. sylvestris
TGATTACTCGAAGATTCTGTATCACCCGACAAGATATATAAATGAGATTTTCTATATCCCATCAAAACAACACAGGCTCCTTTAATAACCTTCAGAGCTCCACCTTAACAATATACCTATACCCTTTTGAATCTAGAGTACTCAAGGAGATAAAAATTTTCTTTAAATCTGGAAAGTGTCTCACTACATAAAATATTCTAACCGTCTCATCAAACATATTTATTCTAACTCGACCAATACCAACTATCAGACAAGGTGTGTAGTTACTGATTATCACAACACCTTTTGAAACTTTTTCATATGTTGAAAACAAATCCTAATTAGGAGTAATATGAAAAGTGCAAGCTGTATCCAGCATCTAAGCCTCCTCAAGATTGGAGTTGTAGTCAAACATAAGTAAAAGTTCTCTATTACCGTGAAGAGTTTCAACAATAGCTTCACTTGAAGTATATAATTGCTTTCCCTTCTGAAAAGTTGCAGCCAAATTTTCTCTTTTACGCAACTTATAGCAATCTTTAATTAAGTGCCCCAAATTCTTGCAATAAATTTTGAAGTTAAACCTTAATTTACTCCTTGCACAACCACCATCAAGAATAAGGTCATCTTCATGAACCTCAACAATATGCTTCATTTTTTCCTTTGAAAATAGAGTATCATAAACTTCGTCGAGGGTGAGATCTCGACTATATAAGATAGAGTCCTTAAACTACAAATATGAAATGGGCAAAAAAATACAACAAAATCAATCACACATAAGTGAGCACTGCTCGCCTTCTAATCTACCACAAAGAAAATCTTGTATTGCGATCGAATAGTAGAACATTAAACTTCATAGTCGCTATCACGAAAAATCTCAATCTTCCCAAGAATTTCAAAATCAAAATCTCTTATACCACATTTTATAATCTGGACCAAATCTAAAACAAATTTATCGAAAGCGGAATAGCTCTAATACCACTTGTTATAATCCGGACCAGATCTAAAAATAGTTTGTTGCGAAAAGTAGAAGATGATACTAGATTAATCTTACGCCAAGTTGTTGGAGAAAATAAGATATTATAGTCACAATATGAAGTAATTGATCACAAGAATAAAATAATTTGCAGAGAATGAAGATTTTATTATAATATGGAGAATGTATACAATGATTTTGTATTTATAATTTGTCAACTTATAATGAGGTTAATCAACATAATTAAATTATAGAGAATAGCCAAATATATATAGAGAATAATCAAGACCTAAAAGTAGGGTAGTAGATGGAATGGAATGTCCAAAAGTTTTATTATCTTGATTTCTTTAAGTCCAACACAAATATCAACTCCAAATATGCTTCCAAATAGAATTTCAACTAGAATTTGTCCAATGGATTTCAAATAGGATTCCAAGAACATGACAATTATAAATAATACAAATATTATAACTCAACAATAACATAAACATAAGAAGAGAAGAGTTAGAAATTCAAGCTTTAGGGAGTCAGTTCAAGGACCCTGTCTTACAGTTATGTTGCCTCCTCTTCGTTCGGGTACTTTCAACAATTTACGACTCCATGATAAAAATCTTGTGACTCACAATCGATTCTCCTTCTATTGGCACATCCATAAGAAGATAAAGAACGAGCATTTATCAAATTGTCAAAATATAGAAAAAAATATTATGAAATATAGATGTGTTTATTTTTTCGAGTTATGGTTTCTCATGTTATATATCTCAATGAAAATCCCTTCCTTTTATAGGGATAAGTTTAACCACCACAATCATAACATTAAAATACAAGTGGCGACGTTATACTGTGTGTAATAAGTGTATGTGTCTTTTGGACTTGAACCTCGTTTAGTGATAACAATTTTCATTTGAGAGAATCATAATGGAGTAAGTCTTGAATAGGTCAGTTTGGTCAAACTTCAATTGTTCCACACACAGTATCAATCTAAGCTCTAATTCATAACAAGTAGCATTCTTAATGGTCATACGCTCGGGAATAGCCAAATCTTCCAATAGCCAGGGCCTCATAACAACTCTTATATATGTGAGTCCTTAAAAGGTACGTGTGACCCACGCATCGGTGCTCATTTAGGATTAAACAATTCCTAACATCACATCATTATTAGCACTATAGTTATAAGAGTGAGCACAAATAAAATAGTGTTATTATAAGTCATGCAATACGTGTTGTTTCTACCACATTGAACCTCCTTCACGAGATTCAATTATAAACGTTAGGTTACTCCCGGAGGTAAATCCCTTATTGACTTAAGTCCATCCTCTTCGATGATTTATGTATATCCATCTTGGAATACAATTTTTTTATGTCCGTCTTGGATAATAAGGCTGCTCTAACCGATTTATGTATGTTGGTCGTGGAATTCTCAATGAACATAGCATGTAAGATGAAATCAGGTTGGTTAGTTTGTTAAAATGATTCAAGCTTTTCTTTGATCATGTATATAGGCTGCTCTACCCGATAGGCGACTTCCAGGATTCGACCCGGCTAAAGTGGCTATCTAAGAGATAGCTTGATTGATGGGCTAAAATTTTCGACTCACCCTCTATTTGTTTCTTTGTTCAACAAGTATAATCACGCACCTAGTCAAGGAAATGAATATAACAATCGTACTAGGACTATCTACTAAAATATTCATAGAAATGAGTTATGAATAAATAGATAGTACTTGTCACCTCTCGAGATATATGGATAAAAAAAAAGTGGCTTGAATATATATAAACAAATCAACACAATTAACAGTAAGAAAATTAGTATAACCGTCATGCTGGGACTATCTACTAGAATATTCAAACAAGATATTTTAGGTGAATTAGTTGTGGTGGGCCTATCAACTAAATCGTGCTAGTTTTAAAGCCAAGCTCTGAAAATGGCTTGGGGGTAACTTGATTTAGGACTTCTACAACGGTCGAGTTGATTGTCCGACAATGATAGGGATGAGGGGAATGCTAATTGCTATAGTGCAAAGAGATCATGTTAATAATATACATGAGTAAACGAACCAAAAATTAATTGAATAAGAACAAAGAGAGTATAATTTTATCGAATAATTTCCCATATATAATATAATCATTATGATCCACATA
>NW_019230628.1:0-3092 GCF_002742605.1 Olea europaea var. sylvestris
GGTCATTTTTCGAAAGTGTGAGCACTTGCATGTTTCGAACGCTTGGATTGTCGGCGTACGAAGAATTGAGCGCAACTTTTGCATCCGGTGTCCGTTTTGGGCCCATAAGTCCTTTTGGGAAATGTAGAGACCGTTTTGGATTTAACTCACCACTTCATCGTGACGTATGAGGGATTTCGGCCATTTTTCGAAAGAGAGAGCACTTGTATATTTGGAACGCTTGGATTGTCGGCGTACGAAGAATTGAGCGTAACTTTTGCACCCGGTGTCCGTTTTGGGCCTGTAAGTCCTTTTTGGAAATGTAGCGACCGTTTTGGATTGAACTCACTACTTCGTCGTGACGTATGAGGGATTTCGGCTATTTTTCGAAAGAATGAGCCCTTGCATATTTGGAACGCTTGGATTGTCGGCGTACGAAGAATTGAGCGTAACTTTTGCACCCGGTGTCCGTTTTGGGCCTGTAAGTCCTTTTTGGAAATGTAGCGACCGTTTTGGATTGAACTCACTACTTCGTCGTGACGTATGAGGGATTTCGGCTATTTTTCGAAAGAATGAGCCCTTGCATATTTGGAACGCTTGGATTGTCGGCGTACGAAGAATTGAGCGTAACTTTTGCACCCGGTGTCCGTTTTGGGCCTGTAAGTCCTTTTTGGAAATGTAGCGACCGTTTTGGATTGAACTCACTACTTCGTCGTGACGTATGAGGGATTTCGGCCATTTTTCGAAAGTGTGAGCACCTGCATATTTGGAACGCTTGGATTTTCGGCGTACGAAGAATTGAGCGTAACTTTTGCACCCGGTGTCCGTTTTAGGCCCGTAAGTCCTTTTTGAAAATGTGGCGACCGTTTTGGATTTAACTTACAACTTCATCGTGACGTACTAGGGATTTCGGCCATTTTTTGAAAGAATGAGCACTTACATATTTGGAACGCTTGGATTGTCGGCGTACAAAGAATTGAGCGTATCTTTTGCACACGGTGTCCGTTTTGGGACCATAAGTACTTTTTGGAAATGTAGCTACCGTTTTGGATTGAACTCACCACTTCGTCGTGATGTATGAGGGATGTCGGCCATTTTTCGAAAGTTTGAGCACTTGCATATTTGGAATGCTTGGATTGTCGGCGTACGAAGAATTGAGAGTAACTTTTGCACCCGGTGTCCATTATGGGCCCGTACGTCCTTTTTGGAAATGTAGCGATCCGACCGTTTTTGATTGAACTCACCACTTCGTCGTGACGTTTGATGGATTTCAGCCATTTTTTGAAAGAATGAGCACTTGCATATTTGGAACGCTTGGATTGTCGGCGTACGAGGAATTCAGCGTAACTTTTGCACACGGTGTCCGTTTTGGGCGCATAAGTACTTTTTGGAAATGTAGCGACCGTTTTGGATTGAACTCACCACTTCGTCGTGACGTATGTGGGATTTCGGCCATTTTTCGAAAGTGTGAGTACTTACATTTTTGGAACGCTTGGATTGTCGGCGTACGAGGAATTGAGCGTAACTTTTGCACATGGTGTCCGTTTTGGGCCCATAAGTACTTTTTGGAAATGTAGTGAACGTTTTGGATTGAACTCACCACTTCGTCGTGACGTATGAGGGATTTCGGCCATTTTTCGAAAGTTTGAGCACTAGCATATTTGGAACGCTTGGATTGTCGGCGTACGAGAAATTGAGCGTAACTTTTGCACCCGGTGTCCATTTTGGGACCATAAGTACTTTTTGGAAATGTAGCGACCGTTTTGGATTGAACTCACCACTTCGTCGTGACGTATGAGGGATTTCGGCCATTTTTCGAAAGTTTGAGCACTTGCATATTTGGAACGCATGGATTGTCGGCGTACGAAGAATTGAGCGTAACTTTTGCACCCGGTGTCCATTTTGGGCCCGTAAGTCCTTTTTGGAAATGTAGCGACCATTTTGGATTGAACTCACCACTTCGTCGTGATGTATGAGGGATTTCGGTCATTTTTCGAAAGTGTGAGCACTTGTATGTTTGGAACGCTTGGATTGTCGGCGTACGATAAATTGAGCGTAACTTTTGCACCCGGTGTCCGTTTTTGGCCCAAAAGTCCTTTTTGGAAATGTAGCGACCGTTTTGGATTTAACTCACAACTTCATCGTGACGTACGAGGAATTTCGGCCATTTTTCAAAAGAAAGAGCACCTCCATATTTGGAACGCTCGGATTGTCGGCGTACGAAGAATTGAGAGTAACTTTTGCACCCGGTGTCGATTATGGGCCCGTACGTCCTTTTTGGAGATGTAGCGATCGTTTTGGATTGAGCTCACCACTTCATCGTGACGTATGAGGGATTTCGGCCATTTTTCGAAAGTTTGAGCACTTGCATATTTGGAACGCTTGGATTGTCGGCGTACGAAGAATTGAGCGTAACTTTTGCACCCGGTGTCCGTTTTGGGACCATAAGTATTTTTTGGAATTGTAGCGACCGTTTTGGATTGAACTCACCACTTCATCGTGACGTATGAGGGATTTCGGCCATTTTTCGAATGTTTGAGCACTTGCATATTTGGAACGCATGGATTGTCGGCGTACGAAGAATTGAGCGTAACTTTTACACCCGGTGTCCATTTTGGGCCCGTAAGTCCTTTTTGGAAATGTAGCGACCGTTTTGGATTGAACTCACCACTTCGTCGTGATGTATGAGGGATTTCGACCATTTTTCGAAAGTGTGAGCACTTGTATATTTGGAACGCTTGGATTGTCGACGTACGAGAAATTGAGCGTAACTTTTGCACCCGATGTCCGTTTTGGGCCCATAAGTCCTTTTTGGAAATGTAGCGACCGTTTTGGATTTAACTGACAACTTCATCGTGACGTACGAGGAATTTTGGCCATTTTTGAAAAGAATGAGCGCTTGTATATTTAGAACACTTGGAGAGTCGTCTGGCGAAGAATTGAGCGTAACTTTTGCACCCGGTGTCCATTTTGGGCCCGTAAGTCCTTTTTGGAAATTTAGCGACCGTTTTGGATTGAACTCACCACTTTGTCATGACGTATGAGGGATTTCGGCCATTTTTTGAAAGTTTGAGCACTTGCATATTTGGAACGCTTGGATTGTCGGCGTACGA